>NW_015168674.1:599033-619284 GCF_001447785.1 Gekko japonicus | reverse complement strand
ATTCCTGCCACCACTGCCAGCCTAAGCCCAACCAGGCCTTCATAAGGCCTTTCCTCAGTCTTTGAGGCCCTTGATTGGCCATCATTGGCTGATGATGTCATTGGCAGCCATAACTGGTGTGATCAGGCCTTGATTGCTGTAGCTGCTGCTTCTCCTGGTTCCCTCCAGTGTCAGTTGATGAGCAGGAGCTTGTTGCCTGGGACCCAGCCATCTCTCTCCCTGGACATTTCAGGATGTAGCAAGTCAGCTATTGCCCATCCACAGCTTGCTTGTCCTGGGCTGGGTCAAGCTGGAGCTGGGCCCTGGCCTCTGACAAAATACTTCTAACACACATTTCAACTTTTATTCCCAGGAAATAGGGATGTGAAGGTTTGGAGAAATGACGACTGAGGGGTGACATGATAGAGGTTTATAAGAGCAGGTAGAGAAAGAAGTACTTTTCTCCCTTTCTCACAATACAAGAACTCGTGGGCACTCAATGAAATTGCTGAGCAGTCGGGTTAGAATGGATAAAAGGAAGTACTTCTTCACCCAAAGAGTGATTAACACATGGAATTCACTGCCTCAGGAGGTGGTGGCAGCTACAAGCATGGTCAGCTTCAAGAGGGAATTGGATAAGCATATGGAAGTCCATCAATGGCTATTAGATAGGAACTCTGGGGCAGGTGATGCACTGTATTCTTGGTGCTTGGGGTGGGGGCAACAGTGGGAGGGCTTCTAGTGTCCTGGCCCCACTGGTGGACCTCCTGATGGCACCTGGCATTTTTGGCCACTGTGTGACAGAGTGTTGGACTGGATGGGCCATTGGCCTGATCCAACTTTGGCTTCTCTTATGTTCTTAGACCAATGCCTCACAGAATCTCTCACAGCCAGTTGATTTTTGTTTTGAGCTTTTTGTTTTGAGCTTTTTGTTTTGATTTTTGTTTTTAACTACCAATGTTAATATTTACACTGTGTTTTAAATTTGTAATTGTATTTACTGTATTGTTTGATATGATGTTACCTGCACTGCGCCCGCTTGTGGGATTAGCGGGATATAAATACAAATAAATAAATATAAACAAACAAAGAAGAAGAAGAGATTGGGTTTATACCCCACCCTTCACTACCCAAAGGTGTCTCAGAGCGGCTGACAAACTCCTTTCCCTTCCCCTCCCCACAACAGAAACCCTGTGAGGTAGGTGGGTCTGAGAGAACTCTGACAGAAACTGCTCTTTTTCAAGAACAGCTCTTATCCGAGCTACGGCTTGTCCAAGGTCATCCAGCCAGGTGCAAGTGGAGGAGTGGGGAATCAAACCCGTTTCTCCCAGATTAAGTGCACTTAACCACTACACCAAACTGGCTACTCACTACACAAAGTGAGAGCAGCTGGTGATGCAAGTGGTTGGAATCTTCATGTGACTGATTCAGGAAGCATTTTCTCAGTTTCAGTTACTGAGATACATCAGTTACAGAGTATCAGTTGCAGATACATCCAGGCCTGGTTGTCTGTGCCGTGCCATGATGTCAACATGTTCAGAATGTAAGCATATATAGTCAGGGACACCAATGTCACTAGACATGTCAGCATGAAGATGGCCTACTTACTAATTCCGTCCATTCCCATATTAATGGAGCAACCATAAGGAAACCTTCCTTCCTTCTCCTACCTCCCATTCCAATGAACTACTGGTGTAGGTTCTTTTATATCCACAATCTGCGCAGTAACCCATGAAAAAAAATATTAACTGATCTGCAGACAAAATGGTGAGGCATTTTTGCAAGTTTAGAAGGAATACTGCAACAATCTATGAAAACAGACATAAAATTATTGAGGGAAATAATACAAAGATCTGGGATGGAGAAATACCCAGCTGACATGGTTAAAGTAATAACAAGCTTGAAGTACACACACATGCAGTGTGTGTGTGTTAGGCTGAGTATAATTTTAAAGACCTATCATTCTGCAACATTCACCAGGCTATGAAATATGGCATCAATTTTCTTCTAGCTATGTGCCTCAACTGCCTTTTGACAAAAGAGAGTGATCTTAAGGATAAAGATGGATATGGTTTTTATTCCCTCCTTATCTCAGTCACCCCACATAGCTCCCTGTGAGCTCGAAGAACTATAGAGATCTATTTCACAGCAGCAAACAAGGAAGCTACTTTTCTTTTTACAATACTGAACTTTGGGTTCCTGGTGCTGGTTACATGAGATTACTTTCTTAATCTGTTGCCTTTCCAAATCCTGTGCCTTGCCAGAAGAGTATATAGATGTCTGAATGCATTCAACATTGTAGTCCTATAGAGGGCTTTGACAAAGACCAGTACATTGATCTTGGATAATCCATAGGAAATTCCTTGATCAATATACAGACTCTTTTAATTTGGTATGGTGAAGACAGAATGTAAATGGCATTCTCTCAAAATAAATTAACACAACTTTAACGTGTCAAAAAGAATTCTGTGTTGCACAATCACCAGCAGGTCATGATAGGTTCTAATCTAGTCTGTTCACTGATCCTTGCTTCATCATCAAACTACCCATCGGTTGTCCAGTTTTTTAAAATGTTCTTTCCTGTATTATATTGCCTTAAACTTAAAAATCCTCATCGCTCAATTAACTTCAATGAACATTGACGTTTTCATTGTGATACAACTGCCAGATTTGTGATTTTTATAATTATATGAACATAAGAATAGCCAATGCTCCATCTATTCTAGCATCCTTTTTCACATAGTGGCCAGCCAGTAGAGAATCAACAAACAGGCCACAGAAGCCAAAACCTTGCCCTGCTGCCTCCTAGTAATGGTATTCAGAGGGTTAATACCTCTGAATGAGGAAATTCCCTTTAGTCATCATGGCCAGTAGTCACTGATGGACGTATCCTCCACAAGCAGGGCTGGCTCACCCGCTAGGCAAACTAGGCATTCACCTAGAGTGCCGGGCCCTGGATGGGGCAGCGGGCCCTGGATGAGGAATCGAATTGTGCCTCCCCCCCCATGAAAAAACCTCAGGCAGGCCCTGCTTCTACCCCGTGAGAGTGGTGGTGCACCCCCTTGCCTCCTTACCTCTGGATCGCCTTCATCCCGATTAGTCTGCCAGTGCCTCCGGTGATCTGAGGAGAGCTCCCTCCGAAGCCCTGAGAGCCAAACCGGTGTAAGCCTGAGGCGCTGCCTTTTACTATTGGGTAGCCCATAGCAAGGGCACCCCACTTCTAACCTGATCCAGAGACCCACAAAATTCTGGCCAAGGAAGGCACTCTTGGTTCTGAAACACAGAGCTAGCCACAGCTCTGAAAAGGGGTCTCCATTTTCAGATGACAGGCAACCTCAGAGCAAGCCTCCAATTTTCCCCCTCCACCCAGCAGAGATTATGCTTATGAAATAGCAATGAGTTCTAGCAGGTAAAGTATCTACATTTCTAAAGTCTATTCAAAAGCCGCTTGGCAAATAACTCTGTCTCCAGTAATTCTTTGTCTGAACACTTATCTTCTCTACTCTGCCCATCAAGATACTGGGATAAACCAATTAAACATTCAAATTATTAACGATCCTTCCTGACGCTAATAAAGGACATCTCCCACCTTTTGTTAACCCTGGCCAGGACCATTAAGTGGTCAGATTATCCACCTAACTAGCCGACCAGCACCTGGCTTCTATTGTTAAATCCAGACCCTGCCCCTCTGGACATCTAGGCCTTGCCCCTCCTGATGCCACACACCCCTGGGACTCATCATTGGTCCAGGAAATCTATTGTTCTCACCTGAGACCAGCCCCCAGGACCAGGCATTGGTCTGCATTGTCTTCCATAGTGTATATCCCAGTGTAACCATGGCCTCAGAGTGTGTGTTCTCTGCCATAACCCAACATGGCAGGCCACCCCTAAACTCTCTGAGTTTAGGCCACAATCCATGGACCTCTGCACATCTGAACAGGTTGTATCACCTCTCTATAAGCTACCTCTATAAGCCATCAATCACCTCTGCTTCCTTATAGTTCTATATTGTATGTCTGTGAATGTTGTGTGTTATTGTGTGAAGTGTGCCAGTAAACTATTATTATTATTATTATTAAGGAAGTCTGCCTCAGTCTCTCATTGGGAACCTCGGAAGCAGTGCCATCCTCCGTAAAACATAGACGGAAGAATCCCAATAAAAATAGCTGTACCAATTGTTTCCCTTAAGAAGCAATTCGGCTAACACCGGGGCCAAGGATCCTGCAGGTGGGCTGCTCGGATCCCTCCCCCACTGATGGCGTTTTCCTTCTGCTCCCGGCAGAAGCTGTGGACTTCTCTGCGCCGCGGCTCTCTGCCGAGCCTGACCTCGGAGGCCGCCTGCAAGCTGCCATGGGCGGAGAGAGAAGGATGGCAGAGAGGAGCAGCACAGAGAAGCCCACAGCTTCTGCTGGGAGCAGAAGGAAAGCACCGCCACTGCCGGGGGGGTCTGGAGGCGCAGGGCAGGCAGCCAGGTGGGGGGAGGGGGCAGTCCAGAGGAGGAGGATCTCGGGGACGGTCCGACCTGGGGCTGAGCAGCACTGCCAAAGCCGGGCCTCACACTGAGTGCAGGCTCGTGGGCACAGGGAGGCTGCTGGCCCGGCCCAGCCTGGCACTCTAGCCTAGGGCAGAGCAAACTTGCTCGAGAGTCGGCACCGCTGCTTGTCACGGCAAAGACAGGCTGGCTGGTCCGGGGGGAGTGTGCAGGCTTGGCCTGGCCACCCAGGACTCCCCTCCCCACCTCTCCAAAGGGGGAGAGAAGTTGGACATCTTTCTATCCAGGCCTTGCCTGGAGGTTGGCAAACCTGTAATTTGGAATGTGCAAGGGGGTAGCGCCAGAAAGTAGCCCCACCTAGGGCACAAAAAAACCCTCAGGCCAGCCCTGTCCACAAGCACCGGCCACAACTTACCGGAGGCTACATTTATGGTTTGGGCTGGGAGGGAGCAAAGAGGGAGGCTGGGTTTCAGCAGCTGTATCAGCTATTGTCTGCAAGATGAAGCAAACGAAGCAATGTAATGGCTAGCCAGCCACATAAGCTATGGGCTGGCCTGGGAAGTGTAGGAGCAATGGTGGGCTCATGATACAACAGTTGCATCAGAGCCCCCTTTGAGCATTTAAACAAACAGCCACCAGGTGTTTTGGCAGATCAGAGATTTTGGCTCTCCCACCCTATTTTCAGTTGTCACTGCATGTTGTATTTCTTGCTGTGTTATTTTGTCACAGCTAGGGCAGTTTGGACATTGGAACAGATCCTTTGGGGGTGGAGACAGGCCTGTATGTCTACCTCTTCTGTTTGGGGACTCCTTTCGGGGGTTTTAGGGGTTGACCTGGATGTGGCATGCCCAAGTCAGGAACTCTCCCAGGGTTCATCACCAGGTGGCAAGGGGGAACCACTTAGGGGTCGGTCACACTGTCCCTTTGATCGGGATTCGCTGCTGTTTCCTCCTGCATTTACATTTTCTGTTCACATGCGCCAATCCATCTCCCACGCCAAAGCAGGCTCACTCTCGCGATGCTCGCAGGTTTTCCTGACCCCGGGAAAATCAAGTACTTTCCTGGATCTTGTGCTTTGAACGTGCGATTTCACCTATATGGACAGCCCTCTTTCGCAATGATTGCGAATAGGGCTGTCTGACCGCTCTCTGTAGATTTGTTGGGTTTTTAAAAATGTTAGTGCTTACAGCATCCTGGTGGAGGCATGAACGAGAGGTGGGGGCTCCGGCAGCCTGGACATGGGCGGCAAGGAGGTGGCAGAGATGCCACCCAGGCAATGCAGCCTGCACCGTGCGCCTTCCTGCTGGGGCTCAACCTCCTGGACGCCTAGAAGCGCCAGGAGAAGGCGCACCAGGCCAGCGGCGACTAGGCCGATGGCAAGGAGGGGAAGAAAGCTGCCTACATGAGTAGAGACAGGCTGTGGTTACACGGCACAGTAATTGCAAGTCATAGCAAGAGGGGGGAAAAACTGACAGCCTAGAAGTTTGACAAAGATGCCCCGCAGCTGCCCAGGGGCAGCTGCTGCCGCTGCCGGATGGGGACGAGGGTAAGGGGGACGGCCAGCAGCCGGTAAGGTGGATGGCTCTGTAGACATCCAAACCCGCAGCAAAATATTCCCATTTAAATTAAAGCAGGAACAAGGCGCAATTACTGTGCCATGTAACCACAGCCTTAGTGGCACCTGGGCATGTGGTTCCCACAGTTTTGCCACTCATTGGTTTCACTTCCCAGAAGGCGAGCTGGAGGGGGGGATGGGTTTTATCAGGCAGCAGGCAGATCGTCAGATGCATGGATCTATCCCCATGCTGTGCCAATTGTTTTTAATCAATCAATAAAGCTGTGACCATTTTCCTTCCACAAAATTTGTGTCATGTGTTTCTTCCTCCGCATGCTCTCTCACTTGGCCGTGAGCCCACAAATCTGTTTAATTACAATTTAAAGCCATCTATGCTTGTGACCATCACTATGTCCACTGGCAGTGAATGCAACATTATAATTAAATTAGTTTGATTCCTCTCTGAGTAATGAAGTACTGCCTTTTGACCATCCTGAATTTCTTTCCCTTCATCATTGCTGGATGCCCCTGAGTTCTAGTGTTATGGGAGAGGGAGGAAAAAAGCTGCTTGTATCCACTTTCTCCACCCCATCCAACAATTTATAAAATGTGATTGCTTAGTCATCCCCCCCCCCCTTAACTGAAGTTCTCCAGCCTCTTTAGCCTTTCATCCTAGGAAAGACATTTCAACACTTTCATCATCTTTGCTGCCCTTTTCTGTACTTTCTCCACCTCTGAAATGTCCTTTTAGAGATACAGTGGCCAGTATTGCATGCAATATCCCAGATGAGGAGGCACCATAGATCTATGCTGAGGCATTGCAGTATTGGCTGTTTTAGTTTCAATATCTTCCCTAATAATGTCCATCTGAAAGCTTGCCTTTTTCACAGCTGACATACACTGTGCTGCCATTTGCATCAAACTATCTACTACTACTCCCCAAAATACAAGTATATTGATTTGTGTTTTGGGCACAAGGCACATTACATTTTAGTACATTTTTTTTAACCTAAAATGTACTGGCTTGCTGCATCCACATATCCTTCCACTTCACTTCATATGCATACCTTGATTCAAAACTTCCCAGTTTCATCAAACTCCTGTTTGTTATGATGTCCTAACACTCAGTAAACTGGAATTTGTTTACGCACCACAAACTGGAGTTCTAAACTGATATTAAAATGAAGTTGAAAATCCAGCCTTTTAATACCCAGTTTTGTTTTGTTTTTTAACTCCAGTTGCTGAGACACCTCCATTTAAAAACCATCTCAACAAATTGGAGCTTGATCAAGCCAGAAAGGATTGAATCAAACTTTATGTACAAAGGAAAGAAGAGTGAGGGGTATCATGTGACCCCATTGATAAGCTGTGTTTGTGTCCAGCCTGTGTTTAATTTCAGACAAATGCAGGAAGGATGGATGGATGACAGAGAGAAATACATGCATATATACATATACTATGAATAGTTCTGTGGCAATTAGCAAGATCTGAATCACCCAATCCCTGAGTACACAGGACTCTGCGCAATTTACAACAGATTAAAACATACAAAAATACAGATTAAAATCAACAAACATTTTATCTTAATTTCACAATCCCCAGATGGCATCTATAATTTAACTTAAAAACCTCCTCTAGACTGTTCTTCCATCTTATAGGCAGCTTACTGGAGGAGGCCGAAGTGGGCAGGGTAGGAGGGTGCCAGCTATGATGGAAACCATTGCTGTCCTCAACCAAAAGCCTGGTGGAATATTTCTGCCTTACAGGCCCTGCAGACTTGCATTAAATCCCTGATGGAGGTTGGCAGAGAGTTCCACCAGGTCGGAGCCAGAGCCGAAAAAGCCCTGGCTCTGGCTGAGGACAGTCGGATATCTTTGGGGCCATGGATCACCAGCAGGTTACTCTCAGCAGAGTGCAATGCTCTCCCAGGGACATACCAGAGGAGACAGTCCCGGAGATATGCTGGTCCCAGACCACTCAAGGCCTTAAAGGTCAATACCAATGCCTTAAATCTGACTCAGTACTCCACTGGAAGCCAGTGTAGCTGGTGCAGCACAGGTTGTATATGTCCCATCCTTGGCGTTCCTGTCAGGACTCGCGCCACAGCATTCTGGATCAGCTGAAGTTTCCGGGTCAGTCTCAAGGGAAGGCTAGCGTAGAGTGAGTTACAGTAGTCTAATCTGGAGTTGACCGTCGCATGAATTACTGTGGCTAGGTCAGGGCATAACAAGAAAGGGGACAGTTGCCGCACTTGGTGTAGATGGAAAAGTGCCGGTTTGGCAATATTTGTGACCTGGGCCTCCATTGTTAAGGAGGCATCCGGGACTATGCCCAAACTCCTGATGGACTGTGCCAGTGTTAGTGCACCCTGTCAAGTGTGGGAAGTCTGTACCCAAACCCTGATGCCCCCCCCCTCAGCCACAGAGCCTCCATCTTCATTGGATTCAGCCTCAGTCTACTCTTTTTTAACCATCCCACCAGATTAACACACCAGCATTACCATCTACCCTCAGGAAGGTATAACAGATTCATGTGCATGAGTGTGTCCAGAAGAGGGCAACCAGGATGGTGAGAGGGTTGGAATCCAAGTCTTATGAGGAAAGGCTGAAAGAGTTGGGTGTGTTTAGCCTGGGAAAGAGAAGGCTTAGAGGAGACATGATTGCAGTCTTCAAGTATTTGAAGGGCTGTCATGTAGAAGATGGAGCAGATCTATTCACTCTTGCTCCGGATTGCAAGACTAGATCTAATGGGTGGAAATTACAAGGGAGTCGTTACCGTCTAAATATCAGGAGAAACTTCCTAACTGTAAGAGTGGTTGAGCAGTGGAACAGTCTGCCTCGGGAGGTGATGGATGCTCCTTCGCTGGACGTTTTCAAGTGGAGGCTGGACAACCATCTTTCAGGTATGTTGTAGGTATGTAGGGCTATGTTTCAGCTATGCTCCTGCAGAGTGCAGGGGGTTGGACTAGATGACCTGCAAGGTCCCTTCCAACTCTAACATTCTATGATTCTATATAATCTGGATGCTCCTTGTGATAACCTGTTTATACAAACATTGCAATTCTGTTGTGGATATATATCACACAGGTCTATTTTTTTCAGTGGCATCTATGCCATACTTATGTTTAAATTGAGCCCATCTAATAGCCTAATATGATTTAAAAGTAATGTTGTGTGCATCCATTCTGTACTGGTTTATCTTTGTGGATAATGCCATCTTTTAAGCTCTTTAGGAGCCCATCTAAGTATTGCAATGAATGGGTTTCATTACCAAAAATCCCTATCATAGTAGGATAGATTGGGAAATCACAATCTTTTCACTCATGCTGTGCTTTCTTAAAATTGTTCATGTCTCAAAAATAAATGTCTACAATCATGCTGCTCTTCTTTGCAATGATACTCCTGATAACGGATTGGTGTCATAATGCTATTTTGTGGCACAAATTAAGTTGTCAGAGGATACACTTGGCAAATTTATTTTGCATTAATGTGCTCTCCTCTCTGTGACATAAAAATCTTTGCCTTTTCATCAGAATTTCATAATTTGAGCCGTTGTTGTAATGAAACTGGAAATGTAACAGAAGGGGAAAGGAACATTGTTTATGTTCTTATTTCTCTTTTCTATATCCATAGATGATGCACAATTAAACAATATTATTTGTCCTTTTCTTTCTTGTCATGTAGATATGTAACACCTCAAGGCTACAGAAGGAGGCCTGATTTAAATGTGTTGCTGTCTGCATCAAACAAACTCACCCATAGGACTTTGCACACAATGTCCTGTGTAAACTGGGCTGTTACCTATGCTGCAGAGTATGTATCATCTGTACATGGATAAAAGCCCAGTGTAAATGAGATGTGGTGTCAGTGCAGGGTCGCATGGGAAAATGTTCTGTGCCTCAGACAGCATCCCAGACTGTTTTTAATGTGATAAAACATAAAGTACTTTGTTCCATCAGTAGCATCCTATGCTAAGTAAAGGGAGCATATCTGTTCTTTTATGCTGTGTATCCATCTCAGCCTCTTCAACTGATTTGACTACTTTATTTCAGAATCTCACTGATGTACCTGGCTCTGTAGTGACTTAGATGCCATCAGGATATTACACAGAAATAGCCCTTGTTCCCTCTACTCATGTCCTCTTCTTCTCCTTCCAGTTCTGGGCTCCAAAAAGCTTGCCGTGCTCCATTATGATTAATCTGCATCTCTTATTTCCAAAGTACCAGAAGCAATAAAAAGGTACCTACAGAATTTTCAGGACACTCTGTTTTAGTGGGCAAATCCCTTCTTCAAAGTGGTTGACATATTTAGTGGATGTCTATAGTCCCAAAAACTGAGATTCGTGATGTTCTGATTATTATCACTCTTCTGATTTTTTTATCTTTTTCCTGCAAAACTCACAGCATTTTTCCTTCACCACTGCAGTACCTCTCATTCTCTTACAGGGCTGTAGCCACCAGTGGGGCATTTGGGGCAACCTCCCCCCCCAAAAAAACCAGGGCACAATTCCTAAACTGGCAAAGAGAAACACCTGAACACAGAAATGTAGATTTAGCATGGTTGTAATGATCTGCCTTGTGTTAGAAAATCAGACTGGTCTGTCTAAGGAAGGCAGCAGTTTCACAGGTTATGACATGATGGTACAGTGTGGCAAAGGAGCTACAGTACTTTATTCTACCATTAAAGAAATAGTTGTTGGCAGAGTTTCTTATAAGAAGAAGAAGGTCCTTTCTGCAATGGTTTTTACCTCACTCTCACAGCTGTTCTGCTTCTCAGTATATTTGTCATTCTGCATTGCCTCCTGCTTTCGCCTTGCATTTCCGTCGAGTTTATTTTTAATTCTGCATTGATCAGCTCCCAGTTCAGTTTCATTTTGCTGTTTCACTAGCTGCTCTGAATGCTGTTTTAGCCTGAATCTTTCTATTGCCCCACTCCCACACCAGAGTAATTTGCATGGAGAAACATTCACATTTCCTCACATTTCCTCCCCCACCCCTTTCCTGGCCCCTTCAGAGACTACTTCGTCCACCCCCTTCTGCGTCCTCCCAGGGAGTCTTTTGTTGTGCTTGCAACTGAAGGGAAAGTACTGCATGGGCACGGGGTGTGATTTGAATGGGGCTTTTTCTCAAGAGCTTCCCCAAAGTCTTTCATGTTGGCAAGCACCAGGTCCCACCAGACACAGTCACAAAAGACAAGGTGGGCATTTGGAAAAAAGCCAAAAGGCTCTCTGCATTCTGTAAAATGGCCAAAGCGCTGAGCTTGCCTCTGTCAGTTGCACCCAGTGCAGGGAAGCAATCAGCAGCATGGTTGGGGTTAAATCTGTCTTTTTTCTTTCTTTTGGGGAGAAAGCAAGGGTGGATTTTGTGGGGGGGAGAGGCTTGCAAAGATGGGTTCATCACACCAGCAATGCTGGTTCCCACTGCTGGGAACTGCCAACTGCTCCACACACACACATATAGGGTTTGATGCAGAGCTGGAGGTAGAAGGAGGGAGGGAGCTAAACATCTACTTTTTATTGGACTCCTTCCTGCAAGTTGAAAAACTCTGCTCTCTGGAAGTGTTTCTGCTGGAAAGATTTCTTTCCCCCAACCCCACGGAGAAACCACATCCCCACCAACTGTAGCTGCAACTCCACAACCACCGCCGTGGTGGACACCGATGCTGCCAAAGCACAAACTGACCAACAGACCAGGCAACCTCCGAGCTCTGTACCTCTATGGCATGGGTGGCCAAACGTGCTTAACATAACAGCCACACAGAATAAACCTTGGATGTCTGAGAGCTGCAAGACCTGAACAAATATTACACACGTTTTTATTGAAAAATAAGCAAATTTGCTTTTTACTAACATTAAATTAGACTGTGTGAAAGAGCCGCATGCAGCTCCAGAGCTGCAGTTTGGCCACCCCAACCTATGGGTTGCTCACGCTTGGAGTAGCCCAGTGGCGGTGGGCCAAAGAGGTTGGGGGAGCAAGTACAGAAAGGGGAGCCTGCAGTGTGCTCCATCGCTCACGCACTGGCTTCATCATGCCAGTGGCTGTTTCCCTTTGTCAGTTTTATTCACAGAACTGAACAAGGAGGATTTGAACAGAAGGCCTTACTGGTTCTTACTGGAGGCTACTGGGCAGCTGCACATGACAAGCAAAAACATGAGAAGCAAAAGCTGAGGGTTTGGTTGTAGATGCAGAATAAATAAACCAGAGGAAAAAAGAGTGGTGCAGAAGGCAGGCAAACACATGCAAAGTCAACCTTATAGGGTTGACTGCTCAGACTCTTTGAAGCTGAATGCAGAAAGGGCCGGAGAGCTGGTTTTATACCTTGCCCTTCACTACCCGAAAGAGTTTTGGAGTGACTTACAACCACCTTCCCTTCCTCTCCCCACAACAGATACACAACAGAGGTGGGGCTGAGAGTGCTCTGAGAGACCTGTGACTGACCCAAGACCACCCAGCTGGCCTCATGCAGAGGAGTGGGGAATCAAACCCAATTTGCATATCTGTTGTAATAACATCTCAAGCATTTTGAGTCCTGGATGATTAATCAGGTGAGCCGCTGTGATGTAATGGTTCAAAAACCATGCTACAGCTAAGGAGGTCCAGGTTCAAATCCCCACTATGTCTTGAAGCTTACTTGGTGACCATGGACCAGTCACTTTCTCTCAGTGTAACCTACCTCACAGGGTTGTGTTGAGGATAAAATGGAGGACAGAACCATGTATGACATAGTGAGTTCCATAGAGGAGAGACATAATGACAATGAAATCAGATCCACTGATACTGGGGCACTGGGTATTTAATTAATTTAATGAGTATGTAATAAATGCCATGGAAACCTTAATGGTTGATACTGATTTCAACTAAAATCAAGTATTTCTGGATTGATTTCTGTGACCATTGCTGTTGTTCAATAGAATCTCAACCCCTTGAGGAATCCAGTCAGCTATGATAGCATTGATCATTTATGGAGCTTACCAGTCAGCAGCTGTTCATATGCTCTTTAGACAGAAGGGCTCATAGGCTTGTCTAATGGTTGATTCTTTTTTTATTACCAAGATGTGGTAATTCATCGTTTCCATATAATGAGGAGATGTTTTGGAAAAAACGAAAACTTTCCATATCAGAGAAATATGAGATATGCTGGAATGCTAAATCTGAGCCACTAGACAAGGTTAATAGTAAAAGGTTAGATTAACCATGGGCAGGGCTCTAGTCGGGGGGGAGCTCTCAGGTACGGAGCTCTGGAAGAGAACCTCTAGGGGGCGGGGCGGTCACGTGGTGAAGCCCCGCCCCCTTCTTTACCCCGCCCTCTGCTTCGATCCTCATTCCGTTTGGGAATGAGGATGAAGCAGGAGGGTAAGTAGCCGGGCCTTCTGACACACTTCCGGTGATGTCAGGGGGTGTGGCCTTCTGTCACTTCCGGTGATGTCAGGGGGCGTGGCATATGCAAATAAGTTATGCTAATGAGTTATGCTAATGAGCTCCGGCAGCTCTTTTTCTACAACAAGACCCCTGACCATGGGTCTTGCTTCAAGTATGTTTGTAAATAGAGACCAGTTTCCATCACTCAGCAGTGTACAGACTCAGATTCCCAGCTCCTTGGTTAAGGGGACATACTTTTGTCAGTAGTAATGATAAAACTATACAGGAACTAAGGAAAAGAAAAGGTCTCAGACTGGTTATTGTAATGCAAAGTTTAGAATGCCAGACACTATGCAATGAAAACAGCAAGCTATTTAAACTGTAGTCTGTTTTCTTAAAGAACTTATTGAGCATTCTGAAATCTACAGGAGCAGATATTTATCATTCAAAGGTACTCTGCCTTGTCTCACTTGATGTCCTACTGAGCATACTGCAAAACTTTTGCAGATAAAAACTTCTAGTGACTTTCTAATGATGGTTCCCAGGATAGACATGTTATGGACTGTCTTTCTAGTCTCCATGCTCTGGGAGAAATATGTAAACAAAGCCTAATCTCTGACAAATTCCAGTGGAGTGCTGTGATGCACTGAATGCTAACAAATTTATTGTGACAAAGTTTTGTGGGCTAGGGCCTATGGAAAAGGGTAATTGTTAAGCGTGTTAAAGCTTATGCATAGCAACATAGATAATGTACCTAAAGAGAAATACTTTCTGTGGAAGCTAGCCAGTCCAAGGATTTATTGAATGCTGAGACCATATTCCTCTGTGGAATCTACCTATGTACAAAATTAATTGAGTCAATAAGACTCAAAACCTCAATTCCATGGAAGTTGCTAAACTTGGATAAAATATTTAACATTCCAAGGTAGACATCAAATACGCTGATTTTTTTTCTTTCCATGAACTAATGCAGTTGTCTTATTTATTAATCTCACTTTTTGACCATGAAGTACTCAAAGTGACTTACAACTAAAAAACAAAAAAAAACCTTAGCTACTTTCCTACTTCACACTGAATACAACAAGAATTACTCCTTATATTCAGCTGGCTGGGCCAGTTTAGATAAGAATAATAATTATCCTTGCAGACAGAAATTGATAGGAAATATCTAACGTGCAATATATCTTATGCTTGTAATGATTAAATTAGATTGTTTATCTGTGAGAAATTGGTAATTGCTAATTACAATAGATGTGGAAATATAGCAGCATTTCTTTTGAGGTGATTGCTTTTCCTCCCAGAATGTTTAAAGAAAAGTCCTTGAGGATAAAGTAATAGCTATAGGACAGAGTAATGTGAGAAATGTTCTATCATATGTGAGGTATCCAGGAAATAGGACCGTAGTAATTTCACCCGAATCTGTTTAGCAACCCCCTCCCACTCAACAAGTTCCCCTAAAAGTGTCCTCCTTGCATCTTCCCATTGTCTAAAAAGAAGAGATTGGATTGGGAACCCACCTGGCCAATCACTTCCAGCCAATCAGCTTTGGAAACAAGCTACAGAGACTCAGTTTTCTTTCCCTCACTGCTTTCTGGGGCAGAGTCCATTTGTTCTTTACCAATCCTATGTCTGGGAAAATGGAGAGCTGGGGGCACCTTGTTCATGGGCCAGTGGAACTTGACCCCCCTGGTCCCATTGGCTTGAAATTTGAAGATTATTTAGCAAATAGACAGTACTAACTCTGTGGTAATTTTGGTGTCATTTGACTGAAAAACCATCATTCTACCTCACCCCGAAAAAGACCCCATATGAAATAGGCAGACCAACAGAAATGGTTTAGGGATTTTGCAATGGAAGCCACTTCAGTTTGTGAAAAGAAATAAATAGAACACATCAAGGAAGGGTGGCAAATGCAGAGTTTTCAGTGGAAAGGTAATTGTTTAAATTGTCCGTTACTGTAAGAGTAGGAAAATGAAATGGATGCACAGGATTTTGTTTAATGCTACAGCCATCTGGAACTCTCCTGCTGGCTGCCTCTTGACCATGAGACACCTACTTGGGGAGCTGTAAATCAAACCCCTTTGTTCAACCCTCTTGAAACTTAAGGAGACTTTAGAGTGAGTACTGTGTTCTGTGCAAATTTGAACATAAGAACATAAGAGAAGCCATGCTGGATCAGGCCAATGGAACATCCAATTCAACACTCTGTGTTACACCAACTACCAAGAGTCCCTCTCCCTCCCTGCCCAAGGATGGTTCCTTGGTGCAAAAGGATACCTGTTCACCAACTGTAGAATGGGTCCCTTCTGAGGAAACATAATCCCTTTCATCATCACAGTGCCTTGTTTCCCCTTGACCCTCATTGTCAGGGCTGCCATTCTTGGAGTGGGACAAATCTAACAAGTCCCTTGTTTTTTCCCCCTCCTTTTTAGTAAATTTTCTGTTAATGTGGATTTGTTTGTGGAAAGTCTGCTTACCCTATTAGTGATTTGGAGAGATTAGTGCCCTGGCTTCCTCACCCTGCTGTTGAACTTACATGTCTGCTTAATTTATTGAATGACAAAACATATATACATGTCTGCTTAAATGCTGAGCCTGTTTAGAACTAAAATTAGCTACACCTGTTTGAGCAGCTACAACCAAACTAAAATTAGAGCTAGATCAAAAAACTGGCACAGAACTAAAATTGAACAAAAATTAGCTACACCTGAGTGTTTTGAACACCTTACAACACTGCAAAGTTACACGATGTTGATACCTAAAGGTATGTTTAATTATTTTCCCTCACTATTGGAACAGAACTAAAACTGAACTAAAATTAGCTACACCTGAGTGTTTTGAACACCTTACAACACTGCAAAGTTACACGATGTTGATACCTAAAGGTATGTTTAATTATTTTCCCTCACTATTGGAACAGAACTAAAACTGAACTAAAATTAGCTACACCTGAGTTTTGAACACCTACAAAACTGCAAAGTTACACAATGATGATACCTAAAGGCAGTAAATGAAGCCTGCGGTGGCACAGGCAGTAAATGAAGCCTGCGTTTCCATCTGGCTGAACAGCTTTGGCTGTTCGAGCCCCACCGTGGCCGGAGTGAGCTCCCAGCCCTATGTCCCAGCTCCCGCCCACCCAGCGGCTTGAAAGCCTGTTAAAGGGCAAGTAGACAAATGGGTACCTGCTCTTAGAGCAGGGGGGCACCCGTCCTTCATGGCATGGCGGTGGCGTGAGCAGCGGCGGTGACAACGACGGCGGAGAACATGGCGGCAGTTGGCGAGTCGAGCAAGAGAGCGGAGGCTGGGCCGGCGGAGCGTAGAGGCGGGGCGACGCAGCAGGCCGGAGCCAATTGGACAGAGGTCGGCTGCGGGAGCATGCGCTGATGTGTGCTTGGGCCAGGCCTGGGAGGAGTCACGATGACCGAAGGAAGATCTGTGCCAGGAAGACGTCGTCGCCGGACTGGAAAAAGACCGCCCACAGAAAGACCACCACAACAAAAGTCTCTGCTTCAGGGTGCCTGTTAGGTTAGTCACTTCCCCCATTGTATGTGTGTGTGGCCTTAGGTAGGATTGTATCAAATGTATAATGTAAACCGCTCAGAGCCCTTAGGGGGTGAGCGGTATATAAATCGAAGGAAATAAATAATAAATAATAAATAAATAAAGGTATGTTTAACTATTTCCCCTCACTATTGGAACAGAACTAAAACTGAACTAAAATTAGCTACACCTGAGTAGTTTAAGCAGCTACAACAAAACTAAAATTAGAGCTAGATCAGAAAACTGGCACAGAACTAAAATTGAACAAAAATTAGCTATATCTGAGTGTTTTGAACACCTACAACACTGAGAAGTCGCACAATGTTGATACCTAAGGGTATTTTTATCTATTTGCCCTCACTATTGGAACAGAACTAAAATTGAACTAAAATTAGCTGCACCTGACTGGTTTGAGCAGCTACAACCCTGAGAAGTTATACAATTTTGGTACCTAAAAGTATTTTTAACAATTTGCTCTGTTTTATCCCTTTTTGCATGTAATGTAATGCATGTTTTTTTAAAATGCCATTTACCCTCTTGTCTCACATCTGCTAAATTTGCTCGTTTATTCCCTCATTCCAGACACTTTGTCACTGGAGCTGAGGCACTTCATCATTGGAGTGGGCCTGCTACCTCACAGAGCCATTTGATGCCATTATCTTTATAAGCAACTGTCCCAGACCCTTATAAACCTTCCTAATTGAAAACAATGGTTCTGAACTCCAGAACCTGACAAAACAACACACATTTGAATCCAAAACTGATCCTGTCCTACCCCAAAATAAGCAATCATAATAAATATCTCCCTCCTCCAAGAGCCTGGATCAATTTTTTTCTTTGTGCACACCCTTACTTCTTCTATTGTTGGGGGGGCTGACCCCTCAGGGTGTTTTTTTTTAAAGACTTCAGATATTTCTCCTCACCTGAGTCTTTTTTCAAGTTTGTAGAAAGATGAATCTTGTCTGTTTATGGCTTCAGTCTCCAGATTGAAGAGTCGACAGATCTGGCTATGTATATTGTTACTGCTTTCCTTGAAACCATGTAGTTTCCAATGACAAGTCAGCAAAATATTAAACACCCATGCACATTTAAAAATCATCATTATGACAGTATCAAAAAAAGAACTAAAACCCAAACAAAAATGGCTAAAAGCCTTCCTGATCCGCTCTGCTTGACAGAGTTTCCTAAAGAAACCTCCAAAGATGGTACAGTTCTCAGCTCTCTCCAGTCACCCTTTTGCACAAAGTTGAAGCTACTTCAGAGAATGCTGTCACTGACCTGACTTTTTATGAAAAAAGGAATTGAAAGCTGGGGGGAGGGAAAGGGGCCCTTCAGATGGCCTGTTTCTTTAATGTTTTATCTTTACCACAGAGTTAACAGCATGTTCCATCCCGGAGTCTCTGATGAAGTATAAACTACAAGACATAGTGTTTTTATTCCAGACAGACATGCTTGTTACATCATTTCTGTTCTAGTTTATGATAGTAGAACCAGGAGCTCTGACAGATATTAAATCATCAGTGAATATGGCTGAAAATATGCTATGGAATTTAAAGCCATAGTGTGGCATCATAGGCATTATGGAAGCCCTCTGATAGTTCTGTGATCCTGATACTTAAAGATATCACAACCAACCATGCTGGAGTTATGTTGAGGTAATGACAAAACATATAATAAACATTACTGTCCTCTGGGTGACTATGATAAGGCTAGAATTTGCTAAGAAATGCTGAGGTATTTTGTCTGGATATCTATGTCAGAAATGAGAGGACTGTGAACAAGTAATGCTAAAAAGAATCTGTCATGACTTAGATCCTTTAAGACCCCTTATGCAGAAAATCCCCTCCCCCCAGCACCAGGGAGACTTCAATTTCTGGCTAAATTGCAACTGTTTTTCACAAATACGTTTACAAATTCCATGGCAACCTCAGTCAAAATCACCAGGTGTGAAATGCAACACAATAACTATGTATGTGAGAAAACAATGATTCTCAATGTAGTTTCTAGGCAGAAGGGACACTCGTGGGATATGTTTTCAAGGTAAAAAACTCAGCAATTCTATTATCTCTCCCCCCCTCCCATAATACCTTTCCAGTCAATGCCATGAAAGTAGTTCATGAAGAGAAGATGGAAAGGCATTCTCATGGACACATGGGTCATTGCAGAAAACTAGTGGAATGGCTTCAGCAGAGTTGGTTGAAGCTTAATCCGTGAAAGACAGAGGTCCTGTGTCTGAGTCGGAAGGGAGGAGATATGGGCATTAGGCTCCCCACGCTGGAAGGGATACCTTTGGTGCCAGTTGAGAAAGTGAGGAGCCTAGGAGTGACACTGGATGCTTCCCTCTCCATGGAGGCCCAGTTTACTACAGTTGCCCAATCTTCCTTCTTCCATCTGCAGCAGATTGGGTTGCGGAGCCCTTGTCGCCCCCCCCCCCCCCGACTTGGCTACAGTGACCCATGGAATGGTCACTTCCAAGCTTGATTACTGCAATTCACTCTACACAGGCTTACCCTTGAGGCTGACCCAGAAATTACAGCTGGAACAAAATGCAGCAGCACACCTGCTAATGGCGACACCTGTGCGGGCTCACGTTTGGCAGGTGCTCCGCCAATTGCATTGGTTGCCAGTTGAGTTCCGGATCTGCTTCAAGGTGTTGGTAATAACCTTTAAAGCCTTACACAGCTTGGGACCAACATACCTGAGGGACTGCCTCTTCCTAGGGCTCTTTTTGTAGCAGGAACTTATTTGCATATTAGGCGACACACCCCTAATGTAGCCAGTCCCCCAAGAGCTTACAGTAGCCCTGTAAGAAGAGCTCTGTAAGCTCTTGGAGAATTGGCTACATTAGGGGTATGTCACCTAATATGCAAAGGAGTTCCTGCTACAAAAAGAGCCCTGCTCTCCCATAAATGCCCTGAAGAGTATTATGCTTGATGGATCAGCATCTCCTGGTGATCCCTGGCCCAAAAGACATCTGTCTTGCCTCAACCAGGGCCAGGGCTTTTTCTGCCCCAGCCTGGCAGAACATGCTCCCTATTGATATTAGGGCCCTGCGGGATCTTCTCCAATTCCACAGGGCCTGTAAGACAGACCTGTTCCACCAGGCCTTCGGCTGAAGCAGCAGACATCCATATATGACATCCCTGAGGTTTTTGCCACCCATTTTAACAACTGCTGGGCCCTATCTGTACCTTCTTATAGGCCATACCTCTCACAACCGTTAAAAATCTTTACTGTAAGACCATGACCACCATTTTAAGGTATATGATAGTTTTAATAGTTTATATATTTATTTTATTAATGGAATGGTGCTTTGTATCGTCGGCAT
>NW_015168674.1:596051-598987 GCF_001447785.1 Gekko japonicus | reverse complement strand
AAATATGAATAAATAAATAAACAAACAAAGGCAAGAATGTGGGTAGAAATGTGGTCCTAAAGATGCACTACAGTGAAATGGGGAAGTAATGTCAGCTACAACTTGCCTGCCCAGCTACATTTGCCCACCTGTCAAACTTGAACTCTTGTTTGCCATGTTATGGGGATCTGGGGGTCTGCAGAGGGATGGAAATTCCTAAGGGCAGGGTGTGAGTGAGTGTGTGTGTGAATTGCTATGTTGTAGTGGTGATGTAACTCTTCCTATGCAGGGATAACCTTGAAGATGACTGTGCCTGCTTTGCTTAGAGAAAATAACAGTATATTCACAGGTGGGGGTGTAGAATATGCAAAAGCTAGGCAGGACGACTGTGGGGTATGATTGGTTGGGACCCAAAGAGGGGCCTGGTTTGAATTGTCTATAATTGGGGATTTTTCTGCTGGAACCTTAGTTCTGACACTGTACTAGTCTCAGCTTGGAACATCTTTATTCATCAATAAACAAATCACTGCCAGAGAGTGTTGTTGAGAGTAACTTTGTCCAAGAGTGACACCACCTTAGTTTCCCTTGAGTCCCGCTTCCAGTGTATTTCTACCTCTTGAGACACTTGGCTATGTTCCTTTTCCCATACATCCTGTGCAACGTAACTCAGTTGTGCTCCAGATAGTTACTGTATGAGATGTTGTATACCTGTATTTATTCTTGACCTTTTGCTTTAAACACTTTTCAGTGCAGCAGTCTGTGATTTCCCTTCTCTATGCTGGTTACCAAGCACATACATAGATCTGAGATGAGGGTGGGACTGGGACTGAAGACTGATGATGTCACAGAGATAGTTACAGTGTCATTCTAAGTAGAATTAACACCTTTCTAAGCCCATTAACTTCATGAGGATATATATCTGCACAGGACAGCACTATTATGCCTTTCTGAAGTAGTGCTATTTTCCTGTTCACTTCCAAGCAGAAAGAAATCTTCTAGGGAAATATTGGTTTCTCGAATTCAGTCTATCATTTCCCCCACCCTGTAATATTTCAAATGATATTTCTCATATCCATAACAGAAAAGTGACTCATAAGGAGAACAGGGGACCAAGAGTTCTAGGTTTGGAGAGCCTGGGAAAGTGGTCCTTTATGGTTACATAAAGAATTGAACTTTGTCTTTTTAGAAGGATTCTTAAACACTGTCAATTCTTTCTTAAAAAATCCCCACTCTGAAACCACTTGTATCCAAACAGTCATACAGAAATGTGCACTAGGATAATCATTAAATCAAGATCCAAACCAAATCATGCCTGTTCTGATATATAGTCTATATAACTAACCATACTGCTATAATTTTTCACAATTAGTTATGGCAAGAAAAATTTCAGATCTTATTATTCTAGAATCTTGCGGTCTGGTGCATCCACAGGTGCTTCAACAGGGGTCTTGCTGCACAGACATTGCCTAAGAGGAATATTTCCCAACTGGAAGACAATGCTGAAACTAGAAAGAAGAAAGGTAATGCTGGTCGGGAAGGTGAATGTCTTGAAGCGATTGGAGGCACTTTTGATGGTGTACTGGGAACAAAGCAAAAGGCTGGTATTTCATGGTGAGGAGAAATGAATCTTTCCCAGGTTTAGTAACCCAGTCTCATAAGGTCTTGGAAGCTAAGCAGGGCTGGCCCTGGTTAGTATTTACATGGGAGACCCACCAAGGAAGTCCAGGGTTGCTATGCAGAGGCAATGGCAAACCAGAAGCCCTGTGGGATCATGCTAGGTCAGCTGTGACTAATTGTGACCTCACAAACTGCAAGCAGGTCCACAGTGCATAGCTGGTTAAAGGTAGAGTGGTGCTTGGTAGAATGCAGTCAGTGCATACCTGAGATAAGCATAGCTGTGAACGCAATGCCTCTCTGTGTGAATCTTTTCAAGCAGACAGAAGCTTGGTTGCTCCTTGTGTTTGTTTTGTACTTGCTTTGAGACCAGAATTTGTCTTATATAAATCCATGTAAGTCTGTATCCCTTTGGACTTTACTGGTGGACATAAAACTATGCAGATGTGCCCCAGACCCATACAGTCCAAGGAGTTCATCTGCTGCTGTGCTGGCATCTACAGCAGCTGAAGGGATATTGTAAGCTTTCTTTGCTTTTCCTGTAATTTATAGCACCTTGCTTGCTAATAAACATCAGTGTTATCTCAAGCGTTTTTTCTCTTTGGGGGACCTTTTGAACCTGAGGGCAGTGTCTGACTGGACCAGCCTTTGCAAATAAGGATAAAGTGGAGTTGGTGATTGCTGAGCAAGTTCAGCGCTCGGGGGTGTTTACGGACCCAGCCTTGCTGTTTGAAAAGTAGGTCAATGTAGCAACCAAGAGTACCAGCTGAGCTCTGAGCAGGAGCAGGAGAGAGAGCTGTGAGAGAGGTGAGTGGGTTTCTTTTACTTGCTTTCAGCTGAGAGAATTCAGCTAAGGATATTTTGTGGGAAAACTGTGTTTAGCAGTGTGTGGAAGCACTTAGAGTTCTTGCAGAGTCCTGGCTGATTGAGTGTGGGAGAGGAACGGGCACTGTTTGACTGGGATTGCCTGTAATTGAGAGGAAGTGGAAGGGGCATTGTTTTGCCTGTGATTGAGTGCCTGGGTGAATTTGAATTTGAATAGCTGCTGCCTGACCTCTGCTGGGGGAGGCCTCTATTTAAGGAAACACTGCCAAAGGGCGAGCTAAAGGGCTCTTAGACTAGGGGCTCTGTAAGAAGCCCAAAAAGAGCCAGAAAGACAAGGCCCTAGGTTCTTTGTCTTTCCCGTAAAATAATTTGACTTTGATAACAAAAACCACATAAATACCAAGGGTTTAAAAGGGGGATTATATTTATTTATTTTAAAAGAATTATGAAGCCAGAATGCCAGCAGGGGGTTGGGGGCTATCCAGTGTTTTGCACGGAGTGTCACATGTATGACTATC
>NW_015168674.1:586065-593032 GCF_001447785.1 Gekko japonicus | reverse complement strand
ATATTATAGCTTTGGAAAAAGTGCAGAAAAGGGCAACTCGAATGATAAAAGGGTTGGAACACTTTCCCTATGAGGAAAGGTTAAAGCGCTTAGGGCTCTTTAGCTTGGAGAAAAGACGACTGAGGGGTGACATGATCGAGGTTTATAAGATTATGCATGGGAAAGAGCAGGTAAAGAAAGAGGTACTTTTCTCCCTTTCTCACAATACAAGAACTCGTGGGCACTCCATGAAACTGCAGAGCGGTCGGGTTAGAACGGATAAAAGGAAGTACTTCTTCACCCAAAGAGTGATTAACACATGGAATTCACTGCCACAGGAAGTGGTGGGTGCTACAAGCATGGACGGCTTCAAAAGGGAATTAGATAAGCATATGGAGCAGAGGTCCATCAGTGGCTATTAGCCACAAGGTATAGCTAGGGGTTCTGGGGCAAGTGATGCTCTGTCTTCTTGGTGCTTGGGGGGGGGGGTCAACAGTGGGAGGGCTTCTAATGTCCTGGCCCCACTGCTGGACCTCCTGATGGCACTGGTATTTCTGGCCACTGTGTGACACAGAGTGTTGGACTGGATGGGCCTTTTAGCCTGATCCAACATTGGCGTCTCTTATGTTCTTATGTTCTTATGTTCTATCACCTGCATTTGGTTTGCCAGCTCCTTTCTCTGACTTGGCCCACGTTAATTCATGATTTTTAGATTACATTACTATAATGTACTGTCCCTGACTGGATAGATCTCATCAGATCTCAGAAGGTAAGCAGCTCCAGTCCTGGTTAGTATTTGGACAGGAGACTACCGAGGAATACCAGAGTCAGTGTGCAGAGTAGAGTTGCCAACCTCTAGGCGGTAGCTGGGGATTTCCCACAATGGCTGCTTTGGAAGGTGACATCTATGGCATTATACCCCACTAAAGTCTTTCCCCTCCCCAAACCCCTCAGGATCTGCCCCCCCAAATCTCCAGGTATTTCCCAACCTGGAGCTGGCAACCCCATTGCAGAGGCAGGCAATGGCAAACCACCTCTGAACATCTCTTGCCTTGAAAACTTTATGTGGTCTCTGTAGATTGATTGCAGCTTGATGGGGGGAAATGTCCTCTGTGTTGGACTGCCCTTGAAGACAATTCAGAAAGAGCAGCTGGTTCAGAATGGGTCAGCCCAATTATTCTTATGGACTTGCCTATTTTAAAGCAACTGCATTGACTGTTAGTGTATTTCTGAGTTCAGCTCAATGTGCTGGGGGTTACTTTTAAACCCTTTCATAAATCAGGGCCCACATATCTCATCCCATATGGCCCTATATATCAACTGCAGTCTTCAGGTTCTCTCCTCCTAGCTGTTCCCCCACTTAGAATGGCCTACCTGGTATTGACCAGAACCTGAGCTTTTTCTGTCATTGCTCCCTCCCTGTGGAACGGGCTGTTTGAGGAGGTCACTGCAACTCTATTTCATTTGCCAGGGCTTTTTTATGGAACTCTCTTTTCAGAGAGACTCATCTGTCACCTTCTGTTGGCAAAATATTCCACCGGCAGCTGAAGACTTTTTTTTTCCTTTTGGCATTTCCTCGGTGGTCTCACTTTTCTGCTGTGTTTTAATCCTTGTTTTAATGGTTTTTGTGTGTGTATTTTAGCTTTGGTTTTAATTGTTTTAATGATACATGTTTTGTTTGATTGTAATGGTTTTTAAAAGGTGCTTTTTATAATGTTTTTAATTTGTTAGCCATCTTAGTGGCCCTGCTGAAGGCAGAAAGCAGAGTTACAAATTGGATGGATGGATGGATGGACGGATGGATGGATGGACAGACAGATGATAGGATGTATGATAGGTGTAGGGTGGATGCATTTTTTTCCAGGGGGAGAAGCTTATTTGGGAATGTTGTTATATATTTCAAATGTGAGGTTTAAGCCTACCTCAGTCCTGGAGAGGCAGGATGTAAATATGTTAATAAATGAACAATTTTGCCAATGTTGCCACTGGATAGGACCATCCCAGCTGGGGCCATCAATTCCACTGCTCCCACAGTAGTTTTCTAATACTTTATAAGAATTGGTTTTATGCACAAGCTGTTTCATCATCTGTGGCTCCACCTGCTAGGCAGGAGAAAATCATTCTTTTTACACAGTAGCAGGGAGGCACTAACTGGGGAAAGGGTAGGGCTACTAGGGGAATCTTTTTTTAAAAAAATGGTCCTGAATTTAAATGATTTATCTTCAGAGACTGGATCTGTGACTTCTCCTGAACTTTCCTTTACTTCTGACTAGAGAAGTTTCTATATTCTGGCTTACATCCATCGACAATTCTGATACATCTTTTTGCAATGTACCACAGTTTTGCAGGAGGTGGAGAACAAATTGGATCTATAGGAGGTGAACCAGAACTTCACAGCTGATGCTGTTTGAGATTTAATATTGGGCTAGTTAGGGTGTCTTCAGTTTCCGAGGCATAAAAACAACTTCTAATTGAATAAACCTTGAGAGTAAAAATTAGATTTCTATTGATTGGACAGAAAGTGGGACCTTGGAAGCCAAATACATTTTTACACGTATATAGTTCAAAGCAACTGGAGCAGCTCGCAGCCAGTTCTGTAGCTGAGCCTGCTCGCTGGCAACTGCTGGTCGTTCTATATGAATCACTTCCATGCTGATTCACACAATACCTCACCCTTGAAGGTGGCCCATAATTCAATTAGGCTGACTGCACTTGGAGTTGTATTTTACCTTAATAATGCAGTACTTGGAGCTACAATTATTTCCTTTGACTCTAGAAAAAAAAGAATTGCATAACAAAAGCACAAATGGAAAAAATAAAATGAGTGGCACTGGCTAATTGTGTGATACAAAAGCATTATTCTTTGAGAAGCAAAAGAGAAGCTTGGAGCAAACACTTGTGGAGGGCAAAGGATGGAAAAGCCCATCAGCAAAATTTCATTGGGCTGTACATCCACTGTTCTGGAATTTAGATTATCATGGATTTGGGCTGTTACCACATTTTGTTCAAACAGTGTTTTGATACACCCAGGCTGCAGTCACGCACACTAAATAATCCACTTTCAAGCCACTTTCAGTGCACTTTCCAACTTGATTTTGCCAGTTCACACAGTAAAATCCAGTTGGAAAGTGCACTAAAAGTGGATTGGAAGTGGATTATTCAGTGTGTGTGACCACAGCAAAAGTCTAGTTTCTGACATCGATTCTCCCTTCTTAGGTTGAAATTGTGGTCATTTTATGAAAACCAATAGGGGAAAAATTATGCCACTCAATACTGAATCAGACCATTGGTTCTGTCAAGGTCAGTATTGCCTGCTCTGACTGGCAGCAGCTCTCCAGGGTCTTGGGTATATAGGTCTTTCACACCACCTTCCAAAGCATCCATTTTCTCCAGGGGAACTGATCTCTGTAGTCTGGAGATAAACTGTAATTCCAGGGGATCCCCAGCTCCCACCTGGAGGCTGACATCCCTGTATAGAATCACATTTCCGCTGCAACTCCCTCCCCTCCTCTAACCCTCCTTCCCCAGTCTCCACCCCAAATATCAAGGAATTTCCCTAGTCAGACTTTGGCTGCGGCCACACACACTGAATAATCCACGCCCAATCCACTTTCAGAGCACTTTCCAACTGGATTTTACTGTGTGATTTCACAGTAAAATCCAATTGGAAAGTGCTTTGAAAGTGGATTGAACATGGATTTTTTTAGTGTGTGTGACTGCAGCCTTTGAAGCCCTACCTGTCTCCAAGGAGCAGCATTTCAGGGACATGTTTGGCTACAGATGGAGGAAGGGAGTGCAGACTTTACCAGTGAAACCAAGCCCATATTTCAGATTGTGGCAGATTTGCAGGGTAGTTGTAATGTATTCAGCCTGACATGCCCGGACTTGCCCGGGCTGGCCAGGCCCAACTCTTCAATAGCTTCATGTCCAAAGACAATGGGTCCGTAGGATCCTAGCCGGCCCAATCAAAGGGCCAGCTTCTCAGCCGGGAGACCAATGGTCGCCCGGTTACTGTAAATAGCCTATCGGGAGTAGGGGGTGTGTTTAGGTGTACTTGGTGGCGGGTTTTCTGAACGTATATAAACCAGCCTGCGAGCTGGTCCCTTGTCTTTGTCCTGAACTAAATAAAGGTATGCTTAGCTGAAATCGCTCTCCGTCTGCATACTTTCCACTGGCGACGAGGATGGGATCGACGACCCCATGAACAAAGACCCGGACGCCAAACCGAGCCCCGCACTGAGCACCGACGCCGAGACCTCCGGGAACCGCGCCGCTTCGCATCCCAGCTCTCCGGCAACCGCTCATCGCACAGCTCCCGGCTCCGCTTCGCTCCCTGCTGACCCCGAGAGCAGCAGCGCCCCCCACAACGCTCCAGACGCCATCGCCGTTCCAGAGGCCACCCCACCACGTGGCTGCAACACAATGGCGACCGCGACCGCAACTGAAAGCCTGCCCGCTTTCGATCTCTCCCAGCCCTCGCTGTGGGACACCTGGCTGGACACGCTGGAGAGCCGCTTCACCATCCACAAGGTGGTGGATGACGCGATGAAGAAGGCTTACCTGCTGAGCCACTGCGGAATCCAGACCCATCGGCTCCTCAAGGACTTAATCTCGCCCAAACTAACGAAGGACGAGTCATACAGCTCCTTAGTCCAGGCCCTGACCGACCATCTGGCTCCCAAACCCACGAAGTACGTGGAGCGGTTGGACTTCTTCGCAAGAGTTCAGGCCTCCGGCGAAACCACCTCCGATTTTCTGGCGGCGCTGCGGAGCCTGGCGACCCGGTGCTCCTTCCCCAGCCTCGACGATACCCTCCTGAACCAGTTCCTCGTCGGACTCCGGGAGCCGAAGCTGCAGAGGAAACTGGTGAGCCAGAACGATCTGAGCCTGGACAAGGCCATCCGGGAGGCCTCAGCATACGAACAAGCGCGACAAGACCGCCGCGCCAAGGCGGTCCACCGTACCCAAGTGAGCAGCGGCTCCGACGTCTCGGACCAAGAGGAAGTCCTACAACTCCGACAGCGGACTCAGCAGCGACCAAAACACGCATCCCCCAGGACCAACAAGGCCCCGTCTCCAAACCAGTGCGCCAGCTGCGGGGAGGGCCACGAACGCCGGTCGTGCCGTTTCCGGAATGCGGTCTGCCGTTCCTGCAACAAGGCAGGACACATCGCCAAGGTCTGCCGGTCCAAGGGACAACGACCGAGATCGGCCACCCACCAGACCACCGCGGAACTGCCCCTGGAGCTCCACACCGTGTCGTCCCACTTTCCACAGCACCAGGTCTGTAACCTGCCCCCCGACGGCCCAAATAAAATGCATGTGACGGTCCTCATAGAGGGAGCCCCCTGCACCATGGAGATCGACACCGGGTCGACCTACTCCATAATATCCGCGGACACGCTCCGTGCACTGTGTCCGCGGGGGGGGCCACCACTACAGAAGTCACGGGGTTTCCGGTTACGGGACTTTAACAAAAACCCCGTGGCGGTGGTGGGCTGGGGCAAGTTCCGGGTCCAGTTTCAGGGCTTCAAGGGCCAACTGGACCTACTGGTTGTGGACCGGCCCCTCTCCAGCTTGTTGGGACTGGCCTGGTTCAAGGCCCTGGGGCTCTCCGTTACGGGCATCAACCAGGTTGGAGCGCAGGATTTCGGGGCGGTGTGCGCAGAATTTCCCCGCATCTTCGATGGGACCCTGGGGCGGTACACGGGCCCTGCCATTTCCCTGGACCTAGACCCCGCGATACGCCCCATCCGCATCAGGGCCCGGCTGCCCCCGATCTCCATGAGGCCGAAGGTGGAGGCCGAGCTCGATCGCCTAGTTGAGCAAGGCGTGCTAGAACCGGTGGCGTCGGCCCGGTGGGAGACCCCCATTGTCACACCACTCAAGCCGAACGGGGACGTCCGCATCTGCGCGGACTATAAATGCACCATAAACAAAGCCCTGCAGCCCCACGCGTACCCGGTGCCGGTAGTAAGCCAAGTGCTGGCAGCCCTGGCAGGGGCTCGGGTGTTCGGCAAACTGGACTTGGCCCAGGCGTACCAGCAGCTACCGGTGGACGCCGCCACGGCCGAGGCACAGACCATTGCGACCCACAAAGGGGCCTTCAAGGTGCACCGCCTCCAGTTCGGGGTCTCAGTCGCGCCGGGGATCTTTCAATCTTTTATGGATTCCCTCCTTAAAGGCATCCCCGGAGTTCAGCCGTTTCTAGACGACGTGCTGATCGCCGCGCCAGACCCCTCGTCCTTCGCAGACCGTCTGAGGGCCGTTTTACAACGCTTCGACGCGGCGGGCCTCAAGGTGAAACGGGAGAAGTGCCTACTGGGGGTGCCGCGGGTGGAGTTTCTGGGCTTCGCGGTGGACGCCGCCGGCCTGCACCCCTCCCAGGACAAGGTAGAAGCCATCACACACGCCCCGGCCCCGAAGTCCAAAACGGAGCTACAGGCGTTCCTAGGCCTGGTGAACTTCTACCACTCCTTTTTGCCCCTGAAGGCGGCCGTCGCGGAGCCGCTCCACCGCCTCCTCGACAAGTCGGCGCAATGGGCCTGGGGGCCACCACACGACGCAGCTTTCCAAACAATAAAGGACCTCCTGGTCTCTAATGCGGTCCTCGCCCATTTTGACGAGGCCCTTCCCGTGGTACTGGCGTGCGACGCTTCCCCCTATGGGGTCGGGGCGGTCCTGGGGCACAGACTACCGGATGGTCGCGAGGTCCCGGTGGCCTACTACTCGCGGACACTGTCGTCGGCCGAGCGCAACTACGCGCAGATCGACAAGGAGGCGTTGGCAATCGTGGCAGGGGTGAAAAAATTTCACCACTACTTGTACGGCCCCTGCTGGGCCTCCTCGCACCCGACCGGCAGACACCGCAGATAACCTCGCCCAGGGTGCTACGCTGGTCCATCTTCCTGGCGGGGTATGCGTACGACCTCGTCCATCGGCCCGGAAAGGCGATGGGCCACGCCGACGCACTGAGCCGCCTGCCCCT
>NW_015168674.1:545409-584880 GCF_001447785.1 Gekko japonicus | reverse complement strand
TCCGGCCTCCTCGGCGCCCTCGCCGGCCCCGGGCCCCTCGGCTCCCAGGGCCCCCGAGACCGAACCCATTGCCACCCCGGAGCTCCGACGCTCGACGCGCCCCAAGAAGCCACCCGCCTACCTGAAGGACTTCGTCTGTGGGTGCCTTCTGGACCAAGGGGGGAGGGGTGTAATGTATTCAGCCTGACATGCCCGGACTTGCCCGGGCTGGCCAGGCCCAACTCTTCAATAGCTTCATGTCCAAAGACAATGGGTCCATAGGATCCTAGCCGGCCCAATCAAAGGGCCAGCTTCTCAGCCGGGAGACCAATGGTCGCCCGGTTACTGTAAATAGCCTATCGGGAGTAGGGGGTGTGTTTAGGTGTACTTGGTGGCGGGTTTTCTGAACGTATATAAACCAGCCTGCGAGCTGGTCCCTTGTCTTTGTCCTGAACTAAATAAAGGTATGCTTAGCTGAAATCGCTCTCCGTCTGCATACTTTTCAGTAGTCCTCACATGTGTCAGGCTCTGCTGCTGCCATCGGGCTGTAGTCCAGAGCTATTGTGCCCTCCAGTGTTCCCTTTTAGTGAGGCTTACCCTGAGAAGAGCCTCAGAAAAGGTTGAAGTGGTGGGTGTCGGCACTCAGTCCCCTCTCCTGCTCCTGCCAGTGGCCTCTCCTTTGACAGTTTAGGTGAGGTATGGCACTTCCTCCCAGGGTCTCCCAGGGTTCACTTTTTAAAGGGACTCCTGCGGGTGGGCCTCCTCCAGCCTGACCCATTCCCTCTGTCTCAGGGGCTGTACCTAAGGGTCTGGCAGACTTTCAGCCCAATGTGACCCTGGGTCACTTGCCTCTCCTTTGGGGATCACCTTAAAGAGCTTTGTCCCACTTCCGGTGGGCCTAAAGAGCCTACTGCAACCTGGCCCACCTCTCCCCAAAGGAGCTGCCTCAACTCCTATTCCCTGGAAGGGGCTGACCCTTGGCTGTGCTGGGCTCAGCTGCATCTCAGTCAGTCTTTCTGACTCCCTGGTGCTGGCATCTAGCCATTCCTTGGACCCCAAGTTGAGTGCTTGGTGGAGCCTTCATCTGTCACAGCATCAGCTCTGCTGTGCTTTTCCTCTGCCTCTTTGCTGCTTCTTCCATCAGTCTCCCCCGTCTTGTGGTTCTCCTCCCTGGCTTGCCTGGCTGGTCCTGGCATTTTAGTTGGGCACCAGGCAGCTCCTGCAGTGGCAGGCCAGGTTCCTGAGGCTTCTCCTTGCTGCCCCTCTGGGTGAGGTCTGGTGGCCTCTCCTCCCATACTGATAAGCACAGGGGCAGGAATGCCAAGAAATATTTTCAAATACATTCACATTGGCGTCATCACACCGAGATTTACTTTAGCTATTACTAACTCATCCCGTTATTTCGATCAGAGTTAAAGATGAATTAGTTATCTCTGGATCACAACTATAATGCTTCCTGGAGCAGGGAATGACACTCAAGCCACAGAATTTACCAATGAGCTGGAGCACAGGTCGGCCTTATTGTTCTGATTCTTTTGTTGTACTCGCAGTGTTAATCGGCACACTGCACGTCTTCCAGACTACCTGCCAAAGTGACTGTGGTTAACATTCTGAAAGGAACTCTTGTGTCAGGGTGACCCACGTTACGGCAATATGTGTGAAGGCACATGGCTTGTGAGAGCAATCTAATTTATTCCCAATTAAAAATAACTTTCTTTTGCTCTGACCTGTGCCTCCATTCTGTTAGTCACAGCCTTGTTTTAAGAATGCAATTACCAGGCAGCTGTTCCAATTTGAATGGCCTGTCTGTTGCCACAACACGCAGTAACCGCAATAGCTTGGAGCAGACACACAGACCAAATCAAGGAATGTGAAAAGGCTCACTAAACAGAATGTAAAGGGAGCCTGAGCATTACAGTGAGAAGAAGCTGTTGTTTCCTAGAACTGTAGATAAAGCTGTGGGAAGGTCTAAATGGATGCCTGAAGAAAGACTGGCTCCCTGAGTAAAACTAATTTAAATTTGTAACTGTTACCTATTTATTTTTGGATTTTCGTATTGTACATTTTTGTTGTCGACTGCTCTGAGCACTGTGAATTCAGGGAAGGGTGGTATACAAATTGAAATTATAAATAAAAATAAATTTTAGCCAAAGCTCAGTTCTTATAGTCTGTTTTTTGTGTCTGTGCTTTCAGCACTTGGACCTGGGAAGAAACAGGAGAGACAAGGGGGGGGGGGGGGGGGGGAAATCCTTCTTCAAAAAGGAAAGACAGTTCTTTGCCAGAATTTTGCTTCAGAATCTATTCTATGCATAAGAGAGCAGTCCTAAACTTAGAGTGTGATATGATTGCAACCTATATAAAAAATTGCAATGTTTTCATAAGCGCAATATCACATGTGGCTGCAATCCTAAGGACGCTTTCCTGGGAGTGAGCCCTATTGATTAACGTGGGACTTACTTCTGAGTAAACCTGTTTAGGATTGTGCTCTAAGTTTTGCAGAACTTAGCATTAAAATATAATAAATACTTTCCAAACTGGGCAAATATAAACTTCAGAAAGACAACCACCCCAATCTAGAAATCTCACAGAACTCATTTCAATTTCACTCAGACCCTCTTATGCATAGAATAGCACTGTTGATTTTTATGACTTGACTGGAAGATAGGTCTCAAGGGCAGCCGTTTGGAAGCAGAACTCCCACGAGTTGGAACCACGCCTGAAGTTGTTTGTGCCTCTTCTGTTGTGTTCAATGGGGATATGTGAGTCTGCCCCTTACTGTTTTGTGAACAGAGTTCTGCTTCGCATATTACAAGATGAAATGAAGAATGATTGCCAGTGCCACCCTAACCCCAGGTACCTCCATCACTTCTGGCACTGTACTTTCTAGTCCTCAAGAATTGTTGTTGTTGTTCAGTCGCACAGTCAAGTCCGACTCTTCGCGACCCCATGGACCAGCTCCCACCAGGCCCTCCTGTCTTCCGCCGTCCTCTGAAGTTGGCTCATTGCATCTGTGACACTGTCTAACCATCTCATCCTTTGCCGTCCCCGTCTTCTTTGACCTTCAATCTTTCCCAGCATCAGGGTCTTCTCCAGTGAGTGCTCCCTTCTCATTTGGTGGCCAAAGTATTTGAGCTTCAGTTTCATTATCTGGCCTTCCACGGAACAGTCAGAGTTGGTTTCTTTTAGGATTGACTGATTTGATCTTCTTGCAGTCCAAGGGACTCTCAAGAGTCTTCTCCAGCACCATAGTTCAAAAAAATCTATTCTTCAGCGCTCGGCCTTCCTTATAGTCCAACTCTCGCAGCCATACATGACTACTGGGAATACCATTGCTTTGACCATGCAGACTTTTGTTGGCAGGGTAATGTCTCTACTCAAGAATAGAGACCCCTTAATCATGAACTCTCTCTCTCTCTCGGGTTCTAGAGTCCCAGCAATAGCTAGGCTTACTCAGAAGTAAGTCCCATGTTATTCAGTAGGGCTCACTCCCAGGAAAGTGTCCTTAGGATTGCAGCCACATGTGGTATTGTGCTTATGAAAACATTGCATTTTTTTAATATAGGTTGCAATCATATCACATTTCCTTGGAGAACACAGCAGAAAAATTAAATAAACCAGTCTAATCAATTATCCAATCAAGCAAGTACTATGTCATTTTTTTTACCCATAAAGCAATGATTTCTTCAAAATGTAGCCGAGCTTTCTAAGCGCGTTTGAAAACTCTTCACTTGCATGAATATGTAGCCAAGTCAAAAACAAAAAATAAGCTGCCAACTTACATTGAAACCCAACTCTGACATTAATTCTTCAGTGGCATGACACCCTGGCTGTATTAATCTAAATTCTCCCCCCCACACACACTGCCCTGTGCTCCTTATTATTTTCATCATTGTTTGTTTTTCTTACTGCGCTTATCTGCCTAAATTCTGATGGCCACTAAGATAGCGCAGCCTGTCTCCCTGCTTACTTGATGCTATTCTTCTGCTTTGCATAAACGGTTTATGAACACATGGCCATTTGACTTCCTTGGAACCCCACTTATATTTCACTTGCCTTTATCAGCTGATTTATTCCTTCCAAGACAGAAGATGAATAGTTTGCTCTGTGTATTTTAAAATCAAAGCCAAATGGGAAAGGCTGGATTAATCATATTTTATTCCAAGCCCACTTATCTCCATCACCTATTGCTTAGCCCTGTCAGGAGTGATATGTCCACAATATCCTATCGGCTGTTGGCTCACCATGGATTCATGGGGGTTTTACTTATTCATGAATCCAGTCTTGTTACTATAACAAATGCTGCAGAGGGGTCTCACTGAAATGTTCAACACTGAACCTGTCTCTATCACAAGCCTGACATGAATAAAAGAATTTCAAAAGAGTCAATAATCAGGCTCAGAAGATTACATACAAAACTAGGACAAGAGTGACTGGGTTGCTTGTCTTGCTGTTTACCTTGAGATATTCTACCTGACATGTCTGAACTATGGATATGCATTCAGATATATCTGGTCTAAATATATATCCAAAACCTACCTTATCAGTGTTTGTTTGTTTGTTTGTTTTTATGTATACAGGGATTTTTGGGATACTGGGACATCCCAGAAATATTTGGAAGTAACCAGGAATATCAAGACCCAGCATTTTAAGGCTCCCAGGACTGCTTCCCCCACCCTTGGATTTTGCTGTGTGTCCCTGTCAGTGTCTTTTTTTCAGGGCTTGGTATCAGCTTGCCAGGTTGATATGGCTTAGATTCTGTGCTTTGAAATTAAGAACCTCAGAACATAAGAGAAGCCATGTTGGATCAGGCCAGTAGCCCATCCAACACTCTGTGTCACACAATGGTCAAAACCCACATGCCATCAGGAGGTCCAGTGGTGGGGCCAGAACTCCAGAAGCCCTCCCACTGTTGCCCGCCCAGCACCAAGAATACAGTGCATCATTTGCCCTAGACTGAGAGTTCCTATCTACACCTTGTGGCTAATAGCCACTGGTTGAACTCTGCTCCATTCACTGTTGATACTGTCTATGCTTGTAGCTGCCACCACGTCCTGTGGCAGTGAGTTCCACATGTTAATTATACTTTAGGTGAAGAAGTACTTCCTTTTATCTGTTCTAAACCTACTGCTCATTAATCTCATTGGGTGCCCACAAGTTCTTGTATTGTGAGAAAGGGAATAAAGTACTTCTTTCTCTACTTTCTCTGTCCCATGCATAATTTTGTAAACCTCTCTCATGTCATCACTGAATCATCATTTCTCCAAGCTAAAAAGCCCTAACCTCTTTAACCTTTCTTCATAGGAAAGGTGTTCCATTCCCTTAATCATTTTAGGCCCCGGTCACATGGGAGGTTTTGCCCCGCAAGAGGGACGGATCGGGGGCGCATCAAACGGGTGCGATCACACCGCAACATCTGGGAAGTGGAGCGCACCCGTCCCCAATCCGTCCTTTCCGGGTGAAAACGTGCATCCAAAAAAACCCTAGAAAAGAGTACTACCAACCTGAACCTCCGCAGCAAGGACGGCTGTAGGATTGCTGGTGCGCCTGTCTCCCGCAGCATTCGAGGCTCCCGGCCAAACTCCACATGCACGCACATGCGCAGCCGGCTGTTTCACTCTCCATTCCATGGCTTCCCACCTGGCATCTGATCGTGCCGGGGAGCAACTGCGTGGCAGCTCGGGGATCTGTCTGATCCCACCACCACGTGTCTATTTTGATGCGGCTCAGAAAAGCCGTGCTTTGGCCATGCCTTCCCCCCCCACCCGTGTGACTGAGGCCCCAGTTGCCCTTTTCTGCATGTTTTCCAATGTTATAATATTTTTTTGAGGTGCAGTGACCAGAACTTTACACAGTATTCCAAATGAGGCCACACCACAGGGGCATTATAATTTGTTTTCAGTCCCCTTCCTAATAACCCCCAGCATAGCATTTGCCTTTCCTTTTTTATTGTAGTCACACACTGAGTCGACATCTTCAGTGAGTTATCTACCATGACTCCAAGATCTCTCTTCTGGTCAGGTACTGCCAGTTTGGACCCCATCAATGTATTTAGAATTTTTGGCTCTGAATGTACATTTCTTTGCACTTGCCCAAACTGAGCCTCATTTGCCTCAACAGATCCCTCTGGTGAACTTCACAGTCATCCCTGATTCTCACTGCCCTGAATAAGTTAATTTCATCCGCAAAGTTAGCCACTTCACTGCTTACTCCCAACTCCAAATAATTAATCAACAAATTAAAAAACACTGGACCAAATACTGAGTCCTGCAGTACCCCACTGCTTACAACCTTCCAGTGTGGAAACTGCCTATTTATACTCACTCTCTGCTTTCTGTTAATTAACCAATTTTTAATCCAAAAGAGGACTTGTCCTCTTATCATATGACTGCTGAGTTTACTTAGGAGCCTTTGATGAGGAACTTTATCAAAAGCTTTCTGGAAGTTGAGGTAAACAACATCTACTGAGTCACCTTTGTCCCCATGTTTGTTCACCCCCTCAAAGAACTTTTAACTGTTAGTGAGTCAAGATCTTCCATTACAGAATCCATGCTGATTCTTCCTCAGTAGCTTTTGTTCACCAATGTGCCTACTAATTCTGTCTTTAAATAACAGATTCCACCAGTTTACCCAGTATTGGTGTTACACTGACCAGCCGGTAATTTCCCAGATCTCCTCTGGAACCCTTTTTAAAGATGGGGGTTACATTAGCTACCTTCCAGTCCCTGGGAATGGAGGCAGATTTTAGTGATAGATTGCATATTTTTGTCAGGAGATCCACAAGTTTCACATTTGAGTTATTTCAGAACTCTTGGATGTGTGCTATCTGTGCCTGGGGATCTGTTAATTATTAATTCGTCCATCTCCTCTATCATCACCTCAATCCAACTCAGGTCTTTTGCCACCCCTCCAGAAATTGACTGTTCTGAAGTGGGCAAGCACCCCACATCTTTGACAGTGAAGACAGAGGCAAAAAATGCATTCAGCTTCTCTGCCATTTCCCTATCATCCTTTAGTAATCCTTTCATCTCTTAGTCATCCAAGAGCCCCACTGCCTCCCTGGCTAGTTTCCTGCTTTTAATGTATTTGAAGAAATGTTTATGGTTGGTCTCTGTGTTTTTTGCAAAATGTTCCTGATAGTCTCTTTTTGCCTTTCTGATCACTGAATTGCATTTTATTTGGCAAAGACTGTACTCCCTTTTATTAACCTCATTCAGACTAGCTTTCCACCTCTTAAAGGAATCCTCCTTACCTTTTACTGCCTCCACTACTTTATTTGTTAACCACCCAGGCCTTTTTCTACCTATTCATACCTTTCTTAACCTGCAGTATACATTGTATCTGAGCTTCAGGTGTTCTAGTTTTAAATAGTCATGAAGAGATGGTCCCTTTAAATGCATTTTGCAAGCTGTGCCACAGAGAAGGTGTTTACAAGGAATTCCTTCCCTTTAAATACCAGCTATACAGTGGATTTTTTGGGGTAGCCAAATTACTACTCTCCTCAGTAATCAACTGAGAAACTATCCAGTAAATACCAGTAAGGCATTTCTCAGGATTTTTTCAGCTCAGTTTATAACTCAGTGTTTCATCTCTTAGAGATGAGCCATCCCAAACCAGAAACATTTAATCTCCTGTCAGATTTCCCAGAAGATTTCGTTTGAAATCTGCTCTGCCACTTTTCCAATTTGAAGTGCCAGCAGCCTGGTTCCTTCTTGGAACAAATGGAGGTCCTCTCTTTTGTACAGGTCCTGCTTCTTCACCAACTGTAGAAGGGGCTCCTTCTGAGGGAACATTTCCCCTTTCTTCACACAGTGCCCTGTTTCCCCTTGACCCTCATGCTCCCTGACAGTGGCAGGGCTGCCATTGTCAGAGTGGGACACACCTAACAAGTCTCTGAGAATCTTATCCATGTACCACCTGTTTAATTTTAAGTGCCAGCAGCCTGGTTCCTTCTTGGGACAAGTGGAGGTAATCTCTTTTGTTCCAAAAAGCATCCCAGTCCCTAACAAACTTAAACCCTTCCTCCCTATACCCTCATGTCATCTATACGCTGAGACTCCTAATTTGTGCCTGTCTAGCTGACCCTGCATATAGAACAGGCAGCACTTCTAAGAAGGCTACGTTGGAGGTCCTGGCCTTGAGTCTTTTGCCTAGCAGCCTAAAATTTTCCTCCAGGACCATATGACTACATTTCCCCACATTGTTGGTGCCAACATGTACTGCAACCACTGGCTCATTCCCAGCACTGTGTACCAGCCTATCTAGACCTTTGAACCTATCACTACCTTTGAACCAGGCAGGCAAGGCACCATGAAGTCAGTACGTGGGTTCATTGCCCATCTATCTACATGCCTGAGGATCAAATAATCAACTAACAAGAGCCTGCCCCCCCCAGGGATGGTTCCTTGGTGTGAAAGGATTCCTGTTCACTAACTGTAGAAGGGGTCCCTCCTGAGAAAAAAATTCCCCTTTCTTCAGCATGGTGCCCTGCTTCTCCTTGAGCCTCATGCTCCCTGACATCAGCAGAGCTAACACTTTTTGAGAGAGATACATCTAACAAGTCCCTGAGAGTCTTATCCATGTGCCTAACTGACTGTCTCTGCTTCTCCAGGTCAGCCACCTTGGCCTTGAGGGTGCAAACCTATTCTCTGAGAACCAGGATCTCCTTGCACTGACCAAACACCCATGACTTCTGTCCAGCTGACAGATAGTCATACATGTTACACTCAGTGCAATACACTGGATAGCCCTCAACCCCTTGCTTGCATTCTACCTTCATTTAAAAAAAAAAACTGTTGCAGAATTTGGGGTTCAATGAGCCTGGGCCTTTCTGTTTTTCTATGCTCTGTAGGTTTTGCTATAACTGACTCTGGTTTCATGGTTCAAAAATCCCATAAGCTTTTGCTGTTTTGTTGGCAGCCTAGGCATAAAAACAAAAGCCTTGCCCTGTAGATGTACCTTTGCCTGAATTCACATTCCATGCCCTTCCAAGTGACAGGCTACAAATCCTAAACGTATCTGTCCAGATCTTTTTGACATCATAGTTAATAAAATATATCTGGGCTAAAGGTCATACTAGCAAAGGTTCATCTTATCAATTTAGGATGGGGTGGTATTTGGCATGTTTGGTATATTTTTAATTAACTCTTGTCTTGATTCCTATTGGCTGAAAAGAGAATAAAAAGAAGGCTTTGGGATTTGTTAGGTCTGAGTGAGGTCTTGGTCCACAGTCCAGGAATTCCTTGTTCTTTCTGAAATGTACACTATATCAGGTACTGGGATTTTTCTATATGCTATTAGGTATTGATATTGAATATATGCTATTGAGTTTTACTTGTGTATGGATTTAAAGCTAATAAATACTTTTAGTTTAAGGCAACTGTTCTCACTATGTTTCTCTCCTTTTGGCTGCCTGAGTTTCCTAGCCAGACTCCACCCACCCATAAAAAGGAACCCTAATGAGGTTGGGGATCCCTGGAAGAGGTCTGGACCCCTAAAATTCCCCTATACTTTTTAAATGTTCTGTTATCCTATTTATATTGATCTGTTTGTGGAAAGTGTGTGTATCCTTTTATGTTGAAAGATCAGTGCCCTGGATTCCCCACCCTGCTGTTGAACTTGCACATTTGCTAAACTCACCTGTTTATGCTCCTGTTCCAGACACTTTTCATTGGAGCTGGATAAGGGCCCACCACCTTGCAGAGCTGAGGCCCACTCATAGGAGCCCTAAATAAATAGTGTAGGTCAAACCTCCACACCCCACTGGAACCAAATTAGTTCTATGGGTCCAAATTGCACCATTGTATTCTTGTGTGTGGTTTGAGGTGGATTCTCTTTTTCCATAGTGTTTTGAATTCTTGACTTGATTCTCTTTTTTTAAATTCATTGGGCTTGCAACCACATTCCTATTCAGTTTTGCTTGGGAGATTCTCTATTTTGATATTGAATTGGATTCCTGGGTTATACATTTGTTGTGTTAGGCTTGCCATATTGTCTTAGGCTTGTTGGTTCTGTTTTTGGTTAGTAGTTGTTTGGCTTACTGTTGTGTCTTTGGCTATTCTTTGCCCCGGAGAAAGCATGGAATTCCCACTCCAAAGGAAACAATGGAGGATGGCCGGGGGCACCTTGTTCAGGGGCCCACAGAGCTGCACCTCTTGGTCCAAATCACTTGAAACTTGGGGATTATTGGATAGGCACCAGCAGCTCTGCTGCAACATTGGTGCCATTTGTTCAGCAAACAGCCCATATAGCTCTCCATAAAGATTCCCTGTAGGTAATAATGGAACTGAATAATATTGGAATCCTGGGGAAAAACAACAACCCAGAGCTGAATACCAAACTGGTATTTTGAACCAAGATAACCAGGAATATTTTTTAGTTTCCTGATATCTGGATCCACAAAACCTGTTGTTGTTGTTTTTAGGTACACATCCATAGTTTGTAGTCTATTAATTCTGACAGAGCTCTCAGTTTACAGGGTATGAGTGCCATTCAAAACAGAGTTCCACACTTCTAAACCCATTGGAGTATAAGATCAATCCTAAAACCCTTTAGGATTGTACCCTAAATATCTTCTACTCTCTTTGTTTAAATGACCCTATTACGGATGTCCCAGCACATACGTTATACTTCAGCCTGGTACTTACATCAATGATGACTTTGGAGCACATTTAGAGAAAAGGTAAAAATATTATCAAATTCTGTAAACTAGCTTGTTCAGTTTAAGTATTTGACCTTGCATGAATCAAACACATGAATCTTTATTCCAATGCCATTTTCTGATTCTTCACACCAAATTCTTCCCACTATATGCATTTGTCAATATTATTTGTGCATCAGTAAATCAGCATGACAAGTGGGAGACTGCAAGGACTTGCAGGGGACATCTCATTTGCCCCTGCTCCATTGTTTCCTCTTTCACTTTTCCTGAAACCCCCGAAGCCCCCTCCTCTTTCCCTGCTCCCTTCTTTCCTTCCTGCCCACTAGCTAACCTACTTTTATCTGCCACACTGTCTTCAGCTTTCCCTCCCCTCCCCATGACCTCTAGCCAGGGAAACTATGGCCCAGTTGCATGATATTAGCTGGGCTCAATTGCACAGTGGGGGACCTGCAAAGACTTTCAGGGGGCACCTCACTTCCCCCTGTATCATCTCCCTACATGATTTCCTCTTTCCCCCCCTCCTAGCAATTCCCATATTTTCATCGTTCCCTGCTTCCTCCTCTCTTTCCCACCCATCACCCAATCTACCTTTTACCTGTCCCCCCATCTTCAGGTATATTTATTTTTTATTTATTTCCTTTGCATCCTGCCTTGTTCCACAATGGGGGACTCAAAGCAGCTCACATCATTCTCCCTCCCTCCATTATACCCTCACACCGACACCAACCAAGGCGGAGAGCATGTAGCTGGCCCAAAGGCATCTAGTGAGCTTCCATGGCAAATTGTGGATTTGAACCTGTCTCCTAAATCCTAATCTGAAACTCTAACCACTTTACCACACTGGCTGCTGTTGAGTAGTAGCAAGCGGCTGAACCTGGGGGAGTCATGGAAGTCACATGGTAGCAAGTCACTTGGTGGTTGCTGCTAGGCAGTCCTCAATGAATCCTTCCTCAAAGGCTAAAACAACTCTAGAAAGACCCCTGTCCCCTCCAGTGGCCTTTTATTGACAGAAACCAAGGCTTCAAGACTGGTAATTCTCTTGTGATTGCCTGGCACCACTGCCGACATTTGTTTCTTAATGCTACAGGAGCTGCTTCTATCATTTTGGAGGGTTTTAACCCCCCAAAGTATTCTTTATGGTTTTTCCTGAAAACCTGAGACTTTTCTCAGGTTTGTAGAAAGATCTCTCCTGTGTGTCTATGACTTCAGTTGCTGGATTTAAGTGCTGGATTTAAGTGCAGATAGGACCATGTTGAGACTTAGATACATTGAGTGGAACTGCAGGCTGTGGAAGGTTGGTAATTCAGCAGTTCGAGACCCGAGTGTGCCGCATGACGGAGTGAGCTCCCGTCTCTAGTTCCAGCTGCTGCCAACCTAGCCGTTCGAAAGCAAGAAATTGCAAGTAGATAAATAGGTACCACTTCAGTGGGAAGGTAAAAGCATTTCGTGCACCTTGGTGTTTAGTCATGCCAGCCACATGACCACGGAAATGTCTTCGGACAGCGCTGGCTCTTCGGCTTTGAAAAGGAGATGAGCACCACAACCCTAGAGTCTGATTCGACTGGCTTTCGAGGAAGGGAACCTTTACCTTTAATACATATATTATATGTATAATGATGGATGCTTTATGTATAAATTACAAAGACATGCCAAAAAACCCCACAAATTATCAATAGCAGTAATGAAATAAGTAGACCCAAGCTTTCAAAAGTCTTTCCCTCTGTTAATGTTAATAGGAGGCATTTTTGCTTTCTTCCCATAAGGAATGGACCACAAAGCTCTATGCTTCATGAGCAGTACAGGGAACCAAAGAGAGGCAAAGAACAATTATTTAAGCCAACTCCACCTCCCATCCACCGGCTTTTCACTATGGCTGCTTCTCCACTCTAAAACCAAATAATGAGGGATTAGCCTTTTGGTGCCATGCAGGAATGGGGGGGGGAGGATCCTTCAGATTGGCCTGGTCCAAGGACTTGTTAGGCTAGCTAAGGACTGTAGAAACAGTGATGTTTGCTAGTGCATAGGTCGGGATAACTGGCAAGCAAGCACTACAAAATGCAACTACATGGATGGCTTTCTCCTCAGACCAGTCTATCATTGGCTGTGTAGTTGGTGGACTGGGGAAGGAACTCCTAGTTGCTGTATGGCATTGGGGGAAGATGGGATAATGCTAGGATAAGCAAAGCAGGTTGTAATGCCAACTAAGTTTGCAGTCAGCCTGGGGTTGCCCCAAATGCTAGCAGTCAGTAGTAAACACCAGGGGTCATTTCATAGAAAAAGAGCTGAAGGAGCTCATTAGCATAACTTATTAGCATATGCCACACCCCCTGACATCACCGGAAGTGTGCACCAGCCCCTCTGACAGCCAGAAGCACCTGGGATCCATTCTTTCCCCCCTCTCCCTTCCCTTCGCCTCCAAGTCAGGAAAAGGAAAAGGGGAGGGGGAGGATCTCAGGCGCTTCTGCCTGACAGAGGTGCTGGCATGCCCACAGCCAGCCTGGGTGAATTATAGAATCATAGACTCATGGAGTGGGAAGGGACCTCAGGGTCATCTAGTCCAACCCCCTGCACAATGCAGGAAATTCACCAATACCCCCCACACACCCCAGTGACCCCTGTTCCACGCCCAGAATGTGATAAAAAAAAAAACCTCCAGGATTACTGGGGGCCAAACTGACCTGGAGAAAAATTGCTTCCTGGCCCCAAAGTGGCAATCAGCATTTTCCTGGGCATGTAAGAAAGGGCTATAAGAACTAAGCACTGATGCAACCCTTCCTGCTCTACCTCTCGTAATTTGCCTAAGATCACACAATCAGCATTATTGCTGAAAGTTGAAAGCATGATATAAATGCAAAGGACTATTTGTAAGATTATCTGTACGAAACGAGACCAGGATGCATCTCACTTCTGGCAATCACTTGGAGAGACCCTATCACTCAGTTTCCATTGCCCCCCCCCCACACCCCACACTGGAATAAGAACATAATATCAGGCCATACCACATTGCAATAAAGCTCCTACAACTGTATACAGAAATACTGAGATTCCCTACCATTTGCCACAACTAGCCCACCACACAACCAGGATTAAGACTCCTAAGTGGACCAACAGACAGGCATACACTCGTTTGAGAAACTGAGTATTACATTACAACACCTCTGGAACATTACAGATCAGTAGAGGCAGCACTGCACAGTGGTCAGAGTTGCAGATTGATGTGGGGAGACCCAGGTTTGTATTCTCACTCTGCTGGCTGAGTGACCCCGGGCAAATCGCCCCTTCTCTACCTAACCTACCCCACAGGGTTGTTGTGAGGATGAAATGGAGACTCATGGGCAGGGTCCCCAGCTTCCCTGGCAGGCACACTATGTTAAGAAATCTCTCACAATTATGCAGCCATAGCAGGCAGGAGGGAAGGAGGCGAATACCTCCAGTGCCAGAGACTTGTAGAGAAAGAGTCAAACTTTGGGGACTCACCCATGCACCAGAGGGCTGCTGGGGATGGGGCTCGAGATCTCAGTACTTGTGGAGATAAGGCTCAATGTCTCCAGCTGCTCCACCACCTTCCCTTCCCTTGGTTTGCTCAGGGAGCCTGAGCAAGCCGGCTGCTGAAGGGAAGGAGAGGAGGTTTAAACCATCTTTCCTTCCTTTGGCTTGCTCAGGATCCCTGTGGCTGCAGAGAGCCCGAGCAAACCAGGTCCCTTTCAGGCTGCTGCGGGCCGATTCAGATTCTCTGATCTGAATCGACTTCCCGCAGTTCGGCCCCATTATATCCTATGGGCCACTGAAGTCAATGATGAAAACATATGGTATATTCTGGGGACTGGAGGGGAAGGGGTTTGAGGGAGAGGCTCCAAAATCGCAGGGTAGCTGCTGGAGCCCCTCCCCAAGATACCCACCATGGTTCAGGAACATTAAACCAGGGGGTCCAATTTTATGGCCCCCCAAACAGGTTGCCCCCATCCCCTCCATTGTTCTCTATGGTGGGGAAAAAGCCCCTAAGGAGAGCTAGGGGTGTCAGAATGACCTCTCGCACAAAGGTGGAATTTGCCCCTATGAGTCCAAGGCCACCACCTCGGGGCTCAGGGAGGCAGGAGAATGTTTCGCCCCCCAAGGGCGTCGCAGCTGCCGCTGAGAACATCAGCAGTGGCCATAACTTTTGAAAGAGCCCCTAAGGAGAGCTGGGGGAGTCAGAATGACCTCTCGCACGAGAGGTGGAATTTGCCCCTACGAGTCCAAGGCCACCACCCCAGGGCTCAGGGAGGAGGGAGAATGTTTCACACACACACCCCCGAGCGTCACAACTGCCGGCACAAACAGCAGAGGCGGCCATAACTTTTTAAAGAGCCCCTAAGGAGAGCTGGGGGAGTCAGAATGACCTCTCGCACGAGAGGTGGAATTTGCCCCTACGAGTCCAAGGCCACCACCCCGGGGCTCAGGGAGGCAGGAGAACGTTTCTCCCCCCCCCCATGGGCATTGCAGCTGCCCCCGAGAACAACGGTGGCGGCCATAACTTTTTAAAGAACCCCTAAGGAGAGCTGGGGTAGCCAGAATGACCTCTCGCGTGTGATGTCTGAGCAGCAACGCGAGAGATGGAATTTGCCTCTATGAGTCCAAAGCCACCACCCCAGACCTCAGGGAGGCAGGATAACATTTTGACCCGCCCCTCCTTCCCCACGGGCATTGCTGCTTGGACATCACAGGTGAAAGGTGGAATTTGCCCCTACGAGTCCAAGGCCACCACCACGGGGCTCAGGGAGGCAGGAGAACGTCCCCCCCCCAGTGGGTGTCGCAGCTGCTGCTGAGAACAGCAGCGGCAGCCATAACTTTTTAAAGAGCCCCTAACGAGAGCTGGGAGAGCCAGAATGACCTCTCACGCGAGAGGTGGAATTTGCCCCATGAGTCCAAGGCCACCACCCCGGGGATCAGGGAGGTGGGGGGAACATTTTGTTCCCCCCACGGTTGCCCACTGATGGCTGGTGGGAGAAGGGGGCGCGGCTTATGTGCCCACCCCTTGGGCTCCTGACTGGCGGAGCAGTGGTCCGATGCGCTCCGGCAGGAACTGAGGCCTAAACACACTTTAAATACTATTATAGGCCCCGGTCACACTAGCGGGAAAAGCCGCGGCAGAAGTGCAGCTTTTTAGAGCCGCAGCAAATTGAAGCACGGCATCGGGATCAGACAGATCCCCCGAGCCGCGCCGCATTTGCTCCCTGGCACGATCACATGCCGAGGGGGAAGCGATGGAACGAAGGGCGAGTGATGCAGCTGCACAGTTGTGCACATGCGCAGTGTGGCAGGGCTTCACATACCATGGGATACGGGTGCATCGGCAATCACACGCCCTCCCGTGCTGCATGATTCCAAGTAGGTACTAGTGTTTTGCAGGTATGTTTTAAATCCACGTTTTCAGCCGGAAGGAATGGGTTGGGGGAGGGGGTGCGACGCTTGCCAGATGTTGGCATCTGATCGCGCTGGTTTAATCCACCCTCAACCCATCCATTCCATGGGGCAAATCCTCCTATGTGACCAGGGCCATAATACAAATCAACCATTAAGAAAGCCAGCCAGCCAGTCAATACCTTTATTGGTATAAATTAAAATCAAACAAAACCAGTATTTTTTATATACAGAGTACAATCTAAAGTCAATCATCTCTCCAGAACTTTAATCTTATATGCCCTGATCCTCATTAAGAAAGCCATCTTAACAGTGGTGGTGTCTTATGTATGTGTGTGTGCGCGCATGCTTTTGTTGGGGGGGTACATAACATACAAAAAGAAAAAGCAGTGAAGAAGGGAATATTCTTTCATCCCAATGAAACTGTGTGTTAAATATTGGCTGTGCTTGATGGCCATACTATTTAGAAATACTTCCCCAGTAGCCTTTAAGGAGTTACTGTTTTTAAAACGCAGTAACCTATATACTGAATTCTATGACAATACAGTCATTGTTAGCCAGAGTTATTGGATTAAGTTATTAGCCAAGGCTGCTATTCATTTCATGGATACACAGATTCATTGCACTGTTTCTTACTATGGCACTATAATTTGACAAATTGCATCTGTCCATATTTTTATTTACGGGTCCTGTCACTTTTTGAGTGTGAGTAAACACATGCATTTAGCTAGATGTAAAAACTGATATTCTGGGTGCTGTATCAAAAAGAATTAGTAGATCTTGAATGGATAAGAATTCTAGAATTGTGAAGGAGAGAAGATGAAGTACTCAGAACCTGATAAAATGAGGTTTCAAACGTGAAGAGAAAATTCACCTTGTCTTTTAAAGAAAACCTTCCAGATGAGTTTGCTTCTGGCTGCCAGCTCTTATTCTAAACCACAGCATGTGTAGAGCTTGGCATTAATTCTGCAGGCGTGTTGCCACGAGTATTCAATCACATTGTTCAATTACATGGTAACTGAATGCTGACACCTACTGACATACAAAACCATCAGACTATAATAACACTGTTGAAAGCTGATTGATGCACATCATACATATTATTTTATTCTCCCCCGCCTTTTTTAACCAGCAGTACATAGCTGTAAAAAAAATGGTGTGTTGTGTCATGCCAAAAGAACTGCCTAGTTAAAGGGAAGCAATTGCTGCCAGTGTAGCAATTAAAACATCAGGGTCTTCCTAATTCTGAGTTACTTCACAGTGAGTACCACTAAAGAAATGGGACCACATCTGTGACTGAATCCTCAGATGGCTTAAAAATGACAGAACATCTTGAAAATCTATTGAATTACACCTGTGGATGATTCAGATGCTGGCCTGAAGCTATAATTTATTTCCATCTCTTCTCTGCCACATCCCGAAGGCTTAGGGCAAGTTAAAGTACCTTTATTTTATTTTATATGAGACAAGAAATGGTGACTTGGACATGGTAGGTGTGATGGACAGGATACTGCCCTGCCCCTGAAGGGGAAAACAGCCACTCAGCTGAGACCATGAGAGTGCTGCTCCAGCATCCAATCACCTTTCAGAAGGGGGATGGAAGGTTGCAGGGGAGCACAGTAAGAGAGAGGTGGGGTTCAGTTCCACCTCAGAGGAGAGAGCAGTGATAGCTCAGATCTGGCTTGGAAAAACTGCAGAAGAGTGAAGGGTAGCTCTGCCTGGTAGTGGGCAGAGCGGTTTGGCTCTACTTCTGACACAGAATAGAGTACCCATTTGTTAGACCTGTCTCTAGCAATGAGCAGACCTTGTGCAGACCTCTTGGGAATGGGCAGGATGAGGTGGGACTGAATTTTATGTGAAAGAGAGGCTCCAGCCTAGTGGCTAGTCAGTAAATGCCTGCTTGTGTCTGAAAGCACTAAAGAAAATCCAGGCTGCTTTCTGAAGCCATAAGTAGTTTAAATTTATGTGCCTCAGCCAGGTTTCTCCCTTGTCTACCTGGAGACCTGTGCTGCTGATCTGTTCTTTGAAACCAACCTGTAAATAAAGAAATCTTCTGTGTTGTTCATATAAAAAAAGCAATTTTGGAGATGGTTACAACAATGATGGGGAATTCACTCCGGAATGCCTCCTATTAGGAGCAAATTGGAATAAAGACTAACCTCAATGGATAACTACTGTTATTGCTATTCTTTTACCAGCTGCCAAACTCTCCATAGCTTCTTGTTGGAAAATCTCCACTGCCCCAACTCTACAGATGTGGTGTACATGATTATGGAATCATTATGTCCTAGCTAGACTTACTTTTAACTTGAAACAGATTACATCAACTAGAGCCCTCTTTGAGTTTAAAGAAATTTGGTCACCAATTCTAACTTATCTTTCTAATCAGAAGGAAATCCCAAAGAAATTATATCATTGTTATGTTTAATATATGTTGATATAACAAAAAAGAAATCCTGTCTCAGTGATCTCCATATTCTACTTGTGCACCTCTAAAGGCTAGTTCCCCCCAAATCATAGGAGGCTGTGTGGATTCCCTCAATTGATAGAAAAGGCCTTTCACAGTAGGGTTGCCATCTAACCAGAAATAACTAACAAACAGGATCACCTGCTAATTGCTGCAGCTCAAGCTGGTATTAAAGGGACCAATTCAAAAGCAGGGCTGCCAAGAGAGGCTGTAATGCCATCTGTGTTTGGAGCCATGGCAGGGTTGCCCACATGCTGACAGTCATGAAAGGCTGAGAGGTTATGTACACTAAAATGGGAGAAAAGTGCTTTATAATTATTAGACATGTCACAGGCTGTAGCAAGCTATTTCTGCAGTTACAAATGTTCATGAACCGTTCTTCATATCAAAGAGTCACCAAAGAACTTTGCAGCTGCACAAAGTAGTTGTGGTAGCAGTGGCATTTTGTGTGCTGGAGTCTCATTTCCTTGTTATGTAGAGGTATTTGCATCTTTGCTGCTGCTGAAATCGATCCCCCCCCACCCAAGGTCATGGAAGGCTGAGTTAGGCAATTAAATGATGAGGGAGGGGAACTACGCTTCCCATAAGGCTGTGTGAAAATATACATATGTGAAATAACCTTAATATCGCAACCTGAAATGAACACCTCCCCCCTCCCCAATATTGGCTGGGAAATTTATTTGTTCACTGTTTATTTCCATGAGTGGCTTCCAAGGGACTTGCAGTAACAACCGCTCTGTGCAAAATGGGAAAAAGTAGAACTCCAGTCAGGATGTGTAAGAATGTGTGCTCATGAAACCCTGCTGACTGCACCATACTGTACTGTTTGAATATGCAAAAAACAACCTGATGTCACTCAAGAGCAACTGATGGAAGAAATATTCACTCCCCAGAAAGAACATGAACAGAACTGATGGGTGTTCAAGCATCCCTAATAATGATGCAGATAATCCATTAATAAAACCTAGGCTGGTGTCTCAGAATTCTGGAAAGCAGAAAGAACCATTGGTGTGATTCACACAAAGGACTTTAAAATAGGGATTTTGGAATCAAAACAACAAGAATGTTATGCCCAAAATCATTCTTACTGAGAAGTGGCTCAAATCTGGTTGTTCAAACCTAACATTCTGTCCTTTATATCACTTTGGGATCGCTTAAGAAGCCCTTTTCCCAAGTGAACCCATTCCAACATTTCATGCATACAAATGAAGGGCCAAAGTCGCTGTATAGTTAGGGCTTCCAGGTTCCGTTAAGAATGAGGCTGTAACGATTTCATGTTTAACTCTGTGTGTGTGTCTTTAAAAGTCTGGATGCATGGCTGTATGATAGTCTAGAGTAGTGGAAACAAGCAAGTGGTGTGATTGGTGAGTGACAGAGAGGGGGAGGGGTTTTGGAAATGATTCTGTGTGGATGAGCAGATATATCAGTCAAGAGTGTCAGTTAGAGATATGACTGTTGAGAAAGACAGTTGATGTTCAGTTAAGTTCGGAAGTCTGAGAGAGAGACACATCCCTGTGTGGGATAATTTGGTTCTGTGTAGTAAAAGAGTTAAGCAGTTTGTTCGTTTTAAGGTCTGAGAGAGAGAAGTCTTGTGTGTGTTATGAAAAGTTGAAGTATAAAGAAACAGTAACCGTATATGGCCTAAAGGGAAAAAAGTGTTACAAAGTTACATGCCCAGATCCCTGACAGTGGGAGAGAAAAGTGTGTGAAATATCAATAAATCTACTTTTAGTTAAGATACCAGTTCTGAAAGAAATTCTTCCCAGGAAACACATAGACCCTCGTGAACGCCTAAACCCTCGACTTACCTACCCAGTGACAGAAATATTATATTATAGAGGTTTGGAAAGCCTTAAATTTCCTGGTGGCAGCCAGAATACCCAGTAAAATAAAATAAAAGGAACACTTTTAAAGTAAAACCAGACCTCCCCAGTTAAGGGGTCGTCACAGGGGCTCTTGTGATTTTAACGACAAAGTAATAACAGGACATGTAGCCAGTTTGTTTTCATATATGTTATGTATTGCGATGGAACCATACTTGCAAAAGGGCTCGCTCGCGAACATGCGGAATAGCGTAGCTTGGAGCGCATCACAATAGAAGGTTTGGATCCTAGAATGAACCAATAGATAGATCCGGAACTGAGTAGTAGCCAATTGGTAAACAATACTCTGTAAATAGCCTATCGTGGGATGTGGGATGTTGGGGGTGGCTGTGAATATAAGCAGGGCTCTGACCCTGCAAGTTTGTCTTAGTTTTGGAGCTGAAACCACTTAATAAACATGAGCTAATCACTCTTTGCATCTGAACCCAGTACATTTCATATAACAAGATCCTTTTACACAAGTATTAAAGGGAGTGTAGCCCATAGCCACAACAAAGCACAAATGGGAGGCACCCAACAACCACGGGTAGTGGGTGGACTCCCAATGCTGCACAGGAGCACGGGGCGGTTCTGCCCGGGTCTCCTGGCAGGGCTGGTAGCCCTTGACCCAGGCCTCTATCTCACTGTTCATTCCTGGCCACCACACAGCTCCAGATGAGTGCCTTCATCCGCATGATGCTGGAGTGAGTTTCATGCAGGGCTGTCAATACTTGCTGGCACAGGTGAGCAGGAACCACCATCCGGCTGCCCCACAGTAGGCACCTCTTGTGAGCTGAGAGCCCATCCCGGTGGCAAAAGAAGGCTGTTAAGTCCAGGCCCACCCAACCTGTGGACCAGCCCCTCCCCACACAGTCCAAAATGCAGGAGAGGATCCAGTCTTTCACAGTGTGACGGGAAATGTCAGCAGCTTTCAGAGGGCAGCCGGGAAGCTCTTCCAGGAGCAGGATCTGGGGTACAGGAGCCGGGTCATGATCAACAGAGCAGTGTGGCAGGCAGATGAGGGCGCCCGCATGCCCCATCACCTTCCCAGGATGGTAGCGGAGGGAGTACTGGTATTCCGCAAGGAAAATGGACCAGCTAAGTACCCAAGGTGTGAGCATCAGGGGAGGGTAACTATCAGGGGAGGGTAACTAGCAGAGGCTTGTGGTCTGTCATAATTGTGAATGGCTGCCCATAAAGGTAGTCATGGAATTTCTTTAGCCCCACAATGATGGATAGCACCTCCTTATCGATTTGGACATAGTTCTGCTTGGCCAAAGATAGGGTGCAGGAGTAATATGCCATGGGGACCTCCCTGCTGTCTGGCAGCTGGTGGTTGAGAACTGCACCAACACTATATGAGGAAGCATTGCAAGCGAGGACTACAGGCAGCTTTTCATCGAAATGGGCCAGGACTGCATTGGAGGTGAGCAACCCCTTGATGGCCTGTTGCCCCCAGACCCACAGGGCCTTCTTGTTGAGGAGGTGGTGAAGCAGCTCCACAAGTGCAGCTTTATGGGGCAGGAAGGAATGGTAAAAATTTCAGCAACCACAAGAAAGCCTGTAGCTCTTGCTTAGAAGTGGGTGCGGGAGTGTCGATGATGGTGCTAACCTTGTCTGGGGCTGGATGGATACCTTCAGCATATACAGAGAACCCCAAAAATTCAACCTGCAACACACCCAGGGGGCACTTTTCCCACTTCACCTTGAAGCCGGCCAACTGGAACCACTGCAAGATGGCACACAACTGCCAGATGAAGTCCTCCTCCATCATTGAAGAAGGGCTGGACCCTGGGGATACCTTTAAGAAGAAAGCCCATGAGATTTTGGAAAATCTCCGGTGCCACACTGACCCCAAACTCCAGCTGCCACACCCTGAACTCACCTCTTTTCATGACTATGGTCTGGGCCTCTGCAGTCGCATCATCTACGGGGAGCTGCTGGTAGGGCTGGGCCAAATTTAACTTTCCAAAAACCCTTGGCCCACCAAGTGATACAGCTTGTCATCAATTTTTTGGCTTCAGCACAAAAGGAACATGCTGCGCCTTCAGCCATATGGGCTGCACCTCCAGGTTGAGCTGGAGGGAAACAGGGGGTCCGGTGTAGCAACTGAATATTCCATCAAAGATGGCTGAGAACTCATCACACACCCACTGGAAGTCTTCTCAGGCAATGTGGTGCACCTCTGTGACTTGGAACCCCAAGGGCGCAAACCATGCTAGACCTAGTAAACCCATGTGACTGCCCACCACCACCAGCAAGTCCAAGAGACCATCACCCTAAACTTTCCCACCCCTTTAACAGCTACCTCATTCCATTGGAAGTCCCGCAGGGTGAAACCGGCTGGTCTGAGGCGATGGCCCACCTTCGGGCAGAGCCTCCCAAGGGTGTCCTCCGAGATTATGGAAGTTGAGGACCCTGCGTCTACCTCCATCTGGCATGGGGCTCCATCAAGTAGGACAGTCACTTTAATTTTATTGGGGATGTCCTGGGGCAAGTGAAGTACCTAGTTCAGCTGGACAGAGGTGGTGTGCAGTTCTGTGGTGTGCACAGCCTCCAGATAGGTGGTCTATTGCCTCCGGGTCTCCTTGGAATGGCAGGTGTGGGTGATATGGCCAACCTTTCCGCAGCTCCAACACGTGGCATCTTGAGAATGGCAGGATCTCCACTCGTGGGGCTCCCCGCAGCTGGCGCATGGTGTCAAGGTGGCAGGTTTGATGCTGCGAGATGAAGCAGGTGTTTGAGTGCCATGGCAGGCTGGTCGATGTAGTTTCAGGACCTCCTCATCCTCATCAGAGGTGTCTACATGGTGGGCCCCAGTGGTGTGTCTCCATAAAGATGGTGGGCTCAGTGCTTGGCAGACCTCCGCTGTGAACCGGTCTGTAGCTTCTACAGAGAGGGATTCTTCCAGCACATTCTTGAATGTGGGGTCCTGCTTGGCTATGAGCTGTCTTTGGATCCACTTGTCCTGCAGACCGCACACCAGCTGGTCTCGGAGCACTTCCTCCAGGTCACGGAAGTTGCAATGTCGGGTGGCATGCTGGAGGGCCGTAACATAGGCCATGATTGACTCAACTGTGGCCTGGTTCCTCATGTGGAATGCATGGCAGGCCGCGATGACGTAGGGCATCAGAAGTGCTCCTGCAGCCAGTTCATAATTACCTTGTATGGAGTGGCTTGTAGCTCCGCTGGAGCCAGCAGTGAGTGAGGGATCTCGAAGGTTGAGTGGCCATAGACCTGGAAGAAGATGGCGTGCTTCTTTGCGCCATCGGTGATCTCAGAGGACTCGAGGAAGAACTCAAAGTGCAAAATGTAGGCGTCCCAGTCCTCAGCAGTGGCGTCGAATGCATCCTAGTGTCCTGGAGTGGCAGCCATGTTCCCGGTTGTGGTGCAATGCGTGTGGCCCTGAACCTCTGTGTGCAGGACAGTGCAGATGGGTGCTGGACTTACTGGGCTTGCTCAACAGGATCCCATCCTTATCGCCAGTATAAAATAATGGGTTCAAGACGCCTTGCAGTGAAATAGCTCTGCTTTATTTAGTGATTTCGGGAACAAGACACACAAACAGGGAAAACGGCCCTGTTTAAATAATATGCAAAGCCCACACCCCTTTCCCAACACGCACAACTATAGGTACAAGTACTGAACTATTAACTCCTGACTGGCCACCTCCCAGAGTCCACATAGCTATTGTTCTGGAGCAACAAGCTCAGTCACTCTCTGGTAACTAGTTCATGGAATGCCCCAGGCATTGCCCCAGGGGCCCAGGGGTTATGAAATCTCTCACAAGTCTTCTGCCAATGAGAGGGGGCATTTCCTTCCCTCCTCCCTCCCAGGCTTTCCCTTTGCATTTTGCTTCTTGCACAAAATAGTTGCTCCTGATGTGCTCTGAAGCATGTGACATAGTCCTTTTCCTGCCTTTACTTGCAGACATGGCAGACATGGATTCCTCCGATCTGCAGCACTGTAGCACATTAAGATAGAAGCTTCCCCCTCCCCCCGCTCTATTTTAGCCCAGGTGGGGAATGTTCAAAGGCGGTTGGAATCAGAGGGGCTAGGTGGCAGCAGCAACCTCTGTATTCTGCCTCTCACAAGTGGCCATTTTACAGTGTGTGCTGGTACCCATGCAGCTGTTTTGGCCCTTGAAAATACTTGGGGTGTGTGGGTGGGAAGAGCTCTGCACCACAAGCCCACAGTAGATTGGGGCACTGCAGCATTTTAAAATCTCTGTAAAATGGTGGAAATGAATTGGTGCTGGCAACGATTTTGCCTTCTCTTTTAACTGGGCTCAGCAAGGGTGGGGGAGTCAATCTCTGGATCTGTAGAGGGGAGCCTCCCCAGCTTCTCTTCCCATCTAAGTGAAGCAAAAAAGCCACCCTTCCCCTGCATGCCAGGCAGGCTGTAGCTGCGAAAGAAAAGTCTGTGTGCACATACTCGCTAGGGTTGCCAACTCCATGTTGTGAAGTTCCTGGAGATTTGCGGGATGGAGCCTGGGGAAGGGGTTGGAGGGACATTAATCAGGTATAATACCATAGAGTCTGTCCTCTGAAGTAGCCATTTTTTTCCAGGAGAAGTGATCTCTCTAGTCTGGGGATCACTTGTAATTCTCGGAGGTCTCCAGGCACTACCTGGAGGTTGGCAACCCTACTGCATTCCAGCCTGAGTGCATATAGAAGAAGAAGAATAGACTGGATTTATAGCCCACCATTCACTTGGAATCTCAGAGCAATTTACACATCCTCCTTTCCCTTACCCTTCTGACAACAGATACCCTGTGAGGTAGGTGAGGCTGAGACAGCTCTTTCCAGAACTGCTCTTTCCAGAACAGCCCTGACAGAACTATGGCTTGCTCAAGGTCATCCAGCAGCTGCATGTGGAGGAGTGGGCAATCAAACCTGGTTCTCCAAGATTAGCGTCTGAGCATTTAACCACTACACCAAACTGGCTTCTTTGGCTCCCACTTTAAGAAGTCTTGCCTAAGTCTGAGTTTTAATATATGTGTGTCCTGTTTTGATTCCCTATCCCTCCTTGTTGAATTAAACACTACTTGTATTTTAAATTCTACTTGTGAATGGTGATTGGACGGTTTGGGAGTTTAAAAAAATCACTCCCCCCCCCCATGCATGCTAACCATCCCTCCTGGGAATAAATTTTATTTAATTTACCCATTAAAATGCTTCAGGTACTGCTGCTTTCTTTTTTGTTAAGCCCCCCCCCCCCTTAACAACCTCAGGTCCCATTATTTCTTCCCTAGGGTTGTCTACTCCTGCTTGGGAAATACCTGGAGATTGGTTTGTGGCGCCTGTAGGTGGCAAGATGTGTGGAGAGGAAGGACTGCAGTGGGCTATAATACCATAGTCTCCACACTCCACAGCAGCTATTTTCTCCAGGGGAATTGTTCTCTATCATTTGGAGAGAAGTTGTAATTCCAAAAGATCTCCAACCCCCACTTGGAGGCTGGTAACCCTATTACTCAACAAGGATTGGTAGGAGAAACAGAGGTTATATATATAATCCAGCTCATTCCAAACTCCCGCCATTCTGAAATGTATACCACTCATTTAAACTATGTAGTCCACAATCCAGTTTTCTGCATGCATAACTGCAGTAATAAAAGCAAACAATCGTGCAGCTGCACAGTTCATTTAGTGAAAAAAAATACAAAATATTGTACTAGACCTCCTGGCAAAACATGAACTTTGCACCTCCCTTGGCTGTACCTAAGAAGAATTATGTGCATTGTGATTTCTGCTGTCATAAGCACTTTTGTAATTGTGCCACAACAGCCATGATCTGTGGCCTTAGTGATTTTTTAGAAGAACTATGTCCTTTACAATAGTAATGCAAGAGAACACACATGGAGGAATAGATGTGGAAGAGATTGTTATCTGTCTTGATGGAATCTGTATATGAATAGTTCTGCCACTAAATATGAAAAACTAAGGAATAAAAGTTAAATGGGACTTTGGGGATTAGCCTGTATAAAAGTATGAAATAATTATGACAGATAATTCCTTTATTTCCATACTAAATTAGTTACCTGTAACATGCAAATTCCCATTATTCCTCATAAGCTTAGATGTAATTTTCTATTTATTTATTTGCATTTTAATGAGTCATTAAAGTCCCATAACACTCCTGGAGATTCCAATTAATTCTGCAGTGCCATCTTTCATCTGGAATATTGTATACCTCTCAGCAATAGGAGAGCATAGCTATTTTATGCACACCGCAGACAACAAAGTATTTTGACACACTATAAACAGAGAAACTGTACATTGTAGTAAAAGCTCAGAGATACGCTCCGGCTGGATACGACAATGACACTCCATGCATCAATAAGAATTATTCTGGATGAGTTTGGACCAGCCTTTATACTAAGTGGTAATTTGCCACACCAAAAATGGAGACATTTGCAATGCCATCCTAAGCAGAGTGAGCCCTTCTAAGTCATTGAATTCCATGGGCTTGGAAGGGTGTAACTCTGTTTAGGACTGCATTGTTGCTAAGTCAGCTAATGACCACCATAAAGAGATCAAAGGTTACTATTAATACATCCACATTGCAATATAGCTGTCCTACCACTGTCAAAAGTATTGCACTGTGCTGTATAATGTATTCCATCTACAGGTAATGGTATATAAATTACAGGTGACTGGCATCCACATTCAAAAATAGCAGTCTGGTGTACACAATTTTCAGTAGGTATTTAAAAAATCTACAAAAAACAGCTAAAAACCTTGCCTGTCAACGTGGCAATGGGAGATCACACGGTCACACGGGGGGGAAAGGCACGGCCAAAGCGCGGCTTTTCTGAGCAGCATCAAAATAGACGCACGGCGGCGGGATCACACAGATCCCCTGAGCCGCCGCTCAGTTGCTCCCTGGCACGTTCAGATGCCGGGGGGGGAGCCACAAAACAGAGAGCGAGGCAGCCGGCTGCGCATGTGTGCGCATGCGCAGTTTAGCCAGAAGTCTCAAATGCTGCAGAAGACAGGTGCGCCGGCGATCCCATGGCTGCCCTTGCTGCGGAGTTTCAGGTAGGTAGTGCTCTTTTCTGGGTTCTTTTTTGCTGCGCATTTCCCCCCAGAAAGGACGGATTGGGGATGGGAGCGCTCTGCTTCCCAGATGTTGCGGTGTGATCACGCCCATTTGATGCACCCCCAATCCATCCCTCTTGCAGGGCAAAACCTCCCGTGTGACCGGGGCCCTAGTCTACCATTTTCTCATCCCCCCCCCATTTTATTTACTTTGTGGGGACAAAAATACATGCCATATGGTGTTTGTGTCCCTCTTCTGTGGCCAAATAGTACCTCTAGGGAGTTGCTGAGATTGCAGAAATTATGTGGGACTCCCTCACGCCACAGCCCTTTTTCATATCTCCTCTCACCATCCCTGCTGGTTTACAGTAAGAAGTACAGATGATCCCGTAATGAAACATCTGTCACTATTCCCATTTGCCTCTTATACTACAATAATGAAGGTAACTGAAATGAATCCATGGTGTTCCAGAAAACACCACAGAATATACAACCTTCTGCATTGTCTGTCAGTCTGCTGCTGAGAGTGACAGTGCCAACACATCAATAGATCTACATAGAAGTTTAGTGCTTGTGCTCCAAATTCCTTGACTCAGTTGCAGGCTTGTGCTTTTCACCATGAAATCTTAATCATGAGCCTACACAGTCCAACAGACAAACTTATTCAAGAAATATGTTGAGGTTAATAATTACACACCACCTCATGCTCATAAGTTTATTTCAATTGCAAATTCTTCGTATCCCAACTCACAAAGCCATTATATTCTTACCAAATAGCCATCCTGCACCTGAGCATGTTGATGCTTCTACAGTCATCTGGGAACAGACGAGGTAAATTTTACCATTCTGTGGCTTCCGAGCTTTCAGAAGGAGAAAAAAATATGCCTTACTTGGATTTATTTTCTTTGCAGTTCCGTTAGAGGTATTTTGAGGCTAAAATTTTCTTTAAACTTCTTCGAGTGTTCCTCTGCATTGCTAGACAGGCCATTTTCTTTTAGGCCGGTATCATGGCCTAAAAACAGATAAAGCTTTTTTCATCACTTCTTCTGCTTCCTCTTGAGCTGTTAAAATGAAAAATATTTCTCATAAAAACGTCAATCCTATTTTCTTCTAGCTAGTCTTACTGTTGGGGAACAAACACATGTGGACCTATATGTGAAAAGTAAGAGGAAACTGAGAAGTCCAACCTTTGCCAACATAGCCTCCTACATAATGACAGTAGATAAGTCTTGCATCATTTTAGCATGTGGATCATAGAAGTGAATTGTATGGTATCATGGCTCAGGGTGTCACCAGTGTACAAGAGGCAGGCTTTCAGAAACAGAAGAGTCCTTGCTGGCTCAGCAGTGCCTGTTGACTGTTGATGGGAACTGAATTCCAAATTTATGAGGATTGCAAGAAATATCTGTGCTACAGAAAATGCATAGGCAGTTTATGCTTTGGGTACCCCCTCCACACTACCCAGAACATTTGCTTGGCTGCTGCATGTATACAAGAAAGAGTGGACCTTTTTGAGTGTACAAAACAAATACATTTGAGATTGTTTTGGGGTTCAGTTATTTGCAAGGACCTCCCCTTTATCCCTCCTGCGTTTTGTATAAAATCACATTTTTGGTGATTCTTGTATGTTGGTATGTTATTTTTACAGTGGTGCTATTCTGGTTCTATTCAAGGTTTTGGGTTTTTTAAAAAGTTCGGTATAAGATATCTTCTTTAATTAACCCATTAAAATGCATTCCTTTATGTTTAAAATACTCATAAAATACTACTCATCTAAGAGTAGTGAAAAGGAGAAGGTAGCACTTCCGGTATCCTGGTCTGAGACTGTATAGATTTTTTTAAAGTTAAGAAACAGTGCTTGGAATTGCTCATGGAAGCCAGTACGAATCTCTAAAAGCTGGCAGTAACATGATCCCAATGGATGACAGCAGCAAGCAGTCTGCTTGACACATTCTGAACTTCCAGTTGTTCTCCAGTGGAAGTCTCATGTACAGCAGTCCAACCTGGATGAAATCAGTGCCCAGATAACTGTGAACAAGGCATTCTTTAAAGGAAGGACTTGGTTTTATGAGTGTGTTACATCCTTGTCTCCTTCTCCACTGCAGCATTGTTGGATTCCCAAAAACTTGCCACTGTGGTGCATGCCATGGTAACATCTAGATTAGATTACTGAAACACACTCTACATGGGGCTGCCCTTGAAGACTGTCTGAAAATACAATCGGCACAGAATGCTGCGGTGAAAAGGCTGACGGGAGTGGGTTGTAGGGTCCATATCACTCCAGTCTTGTTCTCTCAACAATGGCTCCCAAATTGCTTCCAGGCCCAATTCAAAGTACTGGTATTGCCCTTAAAAGGCTTGTATAGCTTGGGGCCAGCATACCTGAAGGACCACATCCTCCCATGTGAACTTGCTTCAGATGCCCCTTCAATCTGACAACCAAAATGGCAACCTGAGAAAGGGACTTCTCAGTCATGGCACCAAAACTCCCAAGGGAGATTTGTCTGTCTCCCTCAATCACTGTCCTCTGTCAATGGGAAAGGACTTTTTTGGGGGTTTGGTTTGATGTTCTCTCACAAATACTTATTAACCCTCCTCCCTGTTTGTGTCTTTATGTGTTTTGATGTTTTATTTAAATACTTTTAAATGGTTTTTAAGGTTTGAAATGTTTTGGCATTTAAATGTTTGAAATGTGTATTCATGTTTGCTGCCTGGGGACCCAAAATTAGGTGAAAAGGCGGCATAGAAATGTTTTAAATAAAACAAATATAAAATAAGTAAATATAGCAATGTAATATACCTTCACTGATTGCCCACATCCAAAATTAAGATACCCAGCAACAATATGACTTAAAGTAAGTTTTATTAGATTTAGCAGAGCAAAACTGGAATTTATGAAGTTTTAGATTATATTAGTGTGGGTTCCCTAAGAGATTAACTAATGGATTCACAAGTGTTCGAGCAAAAACTTGCTGGCTCAAAATGGGAATAGAATTTTACTACATTTTTCCTTGACTACAGAACATAAGAACATAAGAGAAGCCAATGTTGGATCAGGACAATGGCCCATCTAGTCCAACACTCTGTCACAAAGTGGCCACAAACACCAGGTGCCATCAGGAGGTCCAGCAGTGGGGCCAGGACACTAGAAGCCCTCCCACTGTTGCCCTCCCCCCAAGACCCAAGGATACAGAACATCCCTTGCCCCAGACTGAGAGTTCCTATCAATACCTTGTGGCTAATAGCCACTGATGGACTTCTGCTCCATATGCTTATCTAATTCCCTCTTGAAGCTTTCCATGCTTGTAGCCGCCCACCACCACCTCCTGTGGCAGTGAATTCCATGTGTTAATCACTCTTTGGGTGAGGAACTACTTCCTTTTATCTGTTCTAATCCGACTGCTCAGCAATTTCATTAAGTGCCCATGAGTTCTTGTATTGTGAGAAAGGGAGAAAAGTACTTCTTTCTCAACCTGCTCTATCCCATGCATAATCTTATAAACCTCAGCCGTCATTTCTCCAAGCTAAAGAGACCCAAGCCTTTTAATCTTTCTTCATAGGGAAAGTGTTCCAACTCTCTTATCATTCGAGCTGCCCTTTTCTGCCCTTTTTCCAATGCTATAATATCCTTTTTGAGGTGTGGTGACCAGAGCTGTACACAGTACTCCAAATGAGGTCACACCATTGATTTATACAGGGGCATTATGATACTGGATGATTTGTTTTCAATTCCCTTCCTAATAGTCCCCACCACAGCATTGGCCTTTTTTATTGCAGTTGCACACTGTCTCAACATTTTCATTCATTATCTACTATGACTCCAAGATCTCTCTCTTGGTCAGTCTCTGCCAGTTTGGACCCCATCAGTGTGTATTTATATTTAGGATTTTTTGCGCCAATATGCATCACTTTGCACAGGGCCACATTGAACCCCATTTGGCACGTTGACACCCACACGCCCATTCTCAACAGATTCTTTTTGAGTGCCTCATAATCCTCCCTGGTTCTCACCACCCTGAACAACTTCATGTCATCTGCAAATTTAGCCACTTCACTACTTACTCCCATTTGTATTTGAAGAAAGTTTTATTGTTGGTCTTTGTGTGTTTTGCTATATGCTCCTCATATTCCTTTTTTGCCTGCCTGATCACAGACTTGCATTTTATTTGCCACACCCTGTGTTCCCTTTTATCAACCTCACTGAGACTAGCCTTCCACTGTTTAAAGGAAAGCTTTAAGCTACCTTGGAGGTCCGGGCCTTGAGTTTCCTGTATAGCAGCCTAAATTTTTCTTACCTTTTACACCTTCCATTACTTTGTTTGTTAACCATGCAGGCTTTTTTCTGTACCTATTTGTGCCTTTTCTAACCCACGGTATATATTTTTTCTGTGCTTCTAGGATTGTAGTTTTAAATAGTCTCCAAGCCTCCCCAATGGTTTGGCCCTTTCTAATTTTCCTTTCAGTTTATTCTTCACATGTCCCCTCATATCAGAGAAGTTGCCCCTTTTAAAGTTAAAAGTGGTTGTGTCAGTCTTTTTGGGCAACTCCCTATTTATACAAATGTTGAACTCAGTAACACTATGGTCATGGTTCCCAAGCAGTGCAATCACTTTTACATCTCTCACCAGGTCTTGGGTGTTACTTAGGACCAAATCCAGGATCGCCTTTCCCCTGGTAGGTTCTGTCACCATCTGTTCCATAGCACAGTCATTGAGAGTGTCTAGAAACTCAATCTCTTTTTCCCGACTTGAACACATATTGACCCAATCAATGTTTGAGTAGTTCAAATCACCTATTATGACACAGTTATTTTGACTAGCCGCTATTTTTAATTCATTCATCATTTTATAATCCTCCTCTATCTTTTTATCTGGTGGGTGATAATAAACACCCAGTGTTAAGCTTCCTTTTGGGCCCACTATTTCAACCCATAGCACTTCCAGAAGCAAATCCAATTCACTTACCCTCTCAGTCTTACTGGACTGTATACCCTCTCTGACATACAGAGCCACCCCATCTCCAACCCTTCCTTCCCTATCCTTTCAATATAATTTATAACCTGGAATCACCATATCCCACTGATTTTTCTCATCCCACCAAGTTTCTAAAATACCCACAACGTCTATTCCGGCCCCCCAGCACCAAGCATTCCCCATTTTTTCCTTGGACACTTCTAGCATTTGTGTATAAATACCTATAGTTTCCCATGCATGTTAAGCCCACAACCTTCCTCTTGCTGCCTCAAAACCTTGCCAGGCAGTCCATACCATTAGCCACAGTCTCCGTAGACAATTCTAATCCTTTTCCTTGTAGAGAAGTAACAGCTACCCCTTCATCTCTTTGAGGTGAGCCATCCCAAACCAGAGACTTTTCATCTGTTGTCGGCTTTCCCCTAATATTCAGTTTAAAAACTGCTCTGCTACCTTCTTAATTTTATGCGCCAGCAGCCTGGTTCCTTCTGGGACAAGTAGAGACCATCCCTTTTGTACAGCTCCCTCTTATTCCAAAAACCATCCCAGTGCCTAACAAACTTGAACCCTTCCCCCCTACACCATCATCTCATCCACGCATGAGACTCCTGATCTGTGCCTGTCTCTCCAGCCCTGCGCATGGAATAGGTAGCACTTCCAAAAAGGCTACCTTGGAGGTCCTGGCCTTGAGTTTCCTGCCTAGGAGCCTAAATTTTTCTTCCAGGACCTCACAACTGCATTTCCCCACATCATTGGGGTCAACATGTACTACAACCACTGGCTCCTCCCCAGCACTATCTACCAGCCTATCTAGAACATGCGTAATGTCCACTACCTACGCACCAGGCAGGCAAGTCACCATACGGGTTCACCACCCAGCTGTCTACCTGCCTAAGGATCAAATCACCAACTACCAAGAGCCCCCCTCCCTCCCTGCCAAGGGATGGTTCCTTGGTGCGAAACAATACCCATTCACCAGCTGAAGAAGAGGTCCCTTCTGAGGGCACATTCCCCTTATCCACAACACGGTGCCCTGTTTCCCCTCAACTCTCATGCTCCCTGACAGCGGTGGGGCTGCCATATTCAGAGTGGGACATATCTAACAAGTCCCCGAGAGTCTTCTCCACGTGCCTAATTGACTGTCTCTGCTTCTCCAGGTCTGCCATCTTGGCCTCAAGGGAGCAAACTTGTTCCCTGAGAACCAGGAGCTCCTTGCACCGGGCACACACAGAAGAAAAGTTGTTTCAAGAAATGTTTTTAATTAACACCAGTTTTCTATTCTTAAAAATCTTCCCAGAAAACTTCACCAGTGCACAGAAGTATCTTGAACAATGTACAGCATTATAACAATGAATCCCACAGTTGTTCTGTGTTCATCAGCATGCTGACATCTTGTCTTCCTTCCCCTTCTTTGTCCACTTGTTTACCTATTTCTTTCCCCCCCCTTCATAAGCATTAATGGCTTTAAGAGAAAAAGGGAAATTTGGGGGAAGCCGAAACTCTTCCAGGATCAATGATGGCATAATTTGAACCAACAGACTCTTGTTTCCATCTCATATTCAGAGTTATGGCTACTGACCTGTTACTCCTCAAACATAAATCAGAATTCTTCCAGTTACACCATCCACTTAGTTTTTAATTTCTCATTAGTGAGGTTTTCATGGATCTGAATTGCTACAGCATTAAATAATATACAGTGGGTTTGAAAGAACCTTTCCCCCTCATTAAGATCATGTGCAGAATACAAATGATTGCTAACAGCTGCTTTGCAATTCATCGTATCAACCATAAATTTATTAAAACTTGGTATGCGGATGTCCTTTTTGTCCTAGTGCTATTGCACACTAAATTCTTCTTGGCCTCTTCATCAGAGAGACGACAAGGCAATTTGGTACCCTTGTGTTATCACAATGATCAAGGTTATTAGCAATTCCAGCATGTCCGAGCCCCCGCTTTACTGTATTTTCAAGAACAAGGAACAAGAATGATTTTAAATTTAATCATGCATCACTTTGACTATAACATCTTTGTTTAGATGTTTGGCTTTTAATTCACAAAGGGGAAGTGGGATGACAGAAGAATAGAAAGGGAAGCAAGTTAGCAAGCTAGTGCAACTTTGGTAGCCCAGTCACAAGCAGGGGGAAAGTATTATGTGCGGAAGTAGATTCCTCCTATTCCAGTTCAGCTGCTCCTGGAAAATCTCTCAGCTTGACTTTAAAATACACATAGGGAAGAGGCCAAATTTCATAAGGTTTCATTTAAAATACCCTCATTTTAGTTTTACTTCTCCCTTATGAGAAATCAACCCAAATTATGAAAACTACCCATAAAGCACTTTCTAAAAGTATGTGATATTTAGAGATGAGACTGAATGCTGCAAGGTTTGCTTGAATATTTCCACATGGCTCTTGCTTGTCCTTTAGAAGAACAGATCCCTGACTTATCGGAGTCCCATTTGCACACTGTGGGAGGGGGGCAGCTTGCTGGGCCAGGTGCCATCTTTGTTCAGCATCCTCGGGGTTCACATGGCTTGCCAGCCCTCTGTGCCTCCTTCTCCTGGTCAGCCAATCAAAGATGGCCCAGGCTGTCCCTGGGAGTGGTGCCAAGCAGGCAAACCTAATGCAGCCAGTTTTCATTCTGGTCCACCTGCCAGCTTAAATTTAGCTACCACTGCAGCTTTCTCACCTGACCCTCCCTAGGTTCAGTGGCATGGGTTTTCTGTTTCTCATCCATTTGTTTTTATTCTTTATTGCTATTGTCACCAATGTTCTGTTTCTTTAATTTGCTGTTGTCACAACTTGTTAGGCAGTTTTGGCATTGGGCTGGATCCTTTTGGGGGACGATTGGTCCTGTGCCTGTTATCCCCGGAGGGGGGGGCATTAAGGGGCCTTGGAGGCGTGGGTTAAGGAGGCATGCCCAACTCAGGACTGCTGGCCTCTCCTCACTCCCAAGTGGCAGGGGGGTCACACAGTGGCGTGTGCCCATTTGTTTCCATATCACTGCCACCCCAGGTTCTTCTTTTCAGCAGGTGGGCTAAGAGATGGAGTTTATACATCTGGTGGCAGGCAGGTCGATTGATACCTTGGATCCATTGCCCTATTCCAAGTCAAACCTTTGCAGCTGTAACCAATAAAGTTGTGGCCTGTTAGCCCACACATGGTGTTGTCTCATTTGGTTTGACTGGCCTCCGGCCACCCATTCACAGCTGAGGACCACAAGAGATGGACCTGTGGTCTTTGTTTTCACACCGTCTTCTCTTTCTTCCCACTGATTTTTTTCTCCCATAAAACATGTACTTCATTTTCAACATTTGGTGTGTCAATTGCATATAAATGGCATGCAACGATGGCACATATGTGGCATAAAAATGCCCTGTGCATTTAAATGGCATTAAAATGTTGGAGGGGAAATTCTGTAAAATATTGGGGAGAAAAGAATGACAATGCAGTGAATGAAACGTAATGAAAATGCAGCGGAGCAACACCAATGACAAAGACATCATATGGAATTAAAAAGAAATAAAATGACCTTATTAGTTCATTTCTCTTGATATTATCAAGCTTCCATTTAAGTTAGAACGTGAGTATGCTCATAGATGAAAGCCAGTTAGCTATCTGACGACTGCCTACACATCTTCCAAAGGAAGTACTCAGTAAATCCCTACTTCTATGCACTGTAAAGAAAGTATTATGAATGAGATGCTGGACACAGTGATCCCCAGCATAAGCCCTGTTCCCTGATGCATGTGCATCATGCCCGTGCATGTTTACATCTGTTTTCAAGAAGGAGCCAATGTGTGTTCACTTTAAGAATAAAACTGGAGACCAGTACCTGGTAAGTACTTGTATTGAATGTTACATGAGAATTACTCAACACAGAGAAAAAGAACAATCAAGTGTACACATTGTACATCTGTTTACTGTAACTTGGTGACCATGGGTTCTATGGCACCTGCCAGTATATTTCCTTGTACTTGCATCCTTTTTCTCCAAGCATCTCTTCTTCATAGTAATGAGCCAGTCCTGGCTTTTGCCCATGTTACTGGTGTAAAAGGAAACTGAGAAAAGCCTGGGATTGTGTCTTTAAGAGCTACTGTTAAAAGAAGCAATGTCATATTGCTGTCTCACTAGCATTCTGGAAAGATGAGTAACTACTTCCAGTGCACTTATTAAAAAAGAGCCTTCAGGGAAATACTATCATTCCTCAGTAGCCCAGTCAATGACCTGAGACAATTGCAGAACATGAGTGTCACATACTGTTAACGGCACATGAGTGCTATAAATCTTATTGATGCTCATACATGGCTATTAATTCTGAATATCCATGAGGGAATTTGGAGTATCTATTCCACTGCCTAGATACAGAGAATAGCTCTCAAGAATGAAAGAAATAGCTGACTGTCCCTGAAATTGGCTGTATATTGTAAATCAAGTTTATGTCAATTACCTGAACATGTTCAGATGTTATCTTGGACCCTATGAATGAGTTCTATGTGGTCTAGATCAGGGGTGTTGAGCTCATTTGTTATGAGGGCTGGATCTGACATAAATAGGACCTTTTGGGGCTGGGCCATGTGTGTCATAACATGCAATGCCAGGTAGCAGAGATATAAACTTTATAAAGGACACAGACAAACACAAAGATATTTATCCCCTTAAATACAAACATGCTTAAAACATTTACACTCCTGCAATATTTTGTTGCTGATGCCCCTGTGCTGCTTGGAGCAAACCCTTCCTCCAGCCCACTGTCACAGGCATTTTGAGCTTTTGTTCATAAGTTGTTTCATGTGCTGGTCAAGAACCTATGAAGGCATCGTGACACAGAGTGAGAGCTATGTGTCTACAAAACTATAGTCTTCCCCAGAGAAATAACTACAACTGCTATGAGGCAGTGCAAGAATAAAGAGACAGCAAGTATCTGCCTACTATCTGGAAAGTCTAGGTTCAAAATCCCCAGTCTCCAAAGAAAATATCCTGGGTGAACTTGGTCTGGACACACACTCTCATCCTAATCCACCTAACTAGCTTGTTGTTATTCTTCATCTAAATAGTTCACATTGCTTTCCTACTAAGAAACTGGATCCTGATGGCATGAATACAGTGAAAAAGAGAGGAAGATGGACCCAGTTGCACCCAGGAGAGCTGCAGAATAAAGAGCCCAACAAAACTCACACACACACACACACACACACACACACTGTAGCAAGGCACAGGAAATCTCATACCTTAAATAAAACTTAGTTGGTCTTAAAGGTGCCACTGGACTCAAACTTTGTTACACACACACAAACAGAGAGACAGAGTAGAAAGGCAATGTGGAGGAGGAAGCAAGGGGGAGGTGAATCCAGTTGCACCGGAGACAGCCAGAACAGAATGAGTCCAACAACAACAACAACAAAAACCATTACTTCTTGATTCTAGTATTTCTCTGTTTTCCTTTTTAATTGTTGCATCACGAGTGCCACCAGACATTTTTTTTAAATTTGCAGAGCAGCTGAGCCCATTCGCTGGCCCCAGCACAGCCCCTGCACTTTTCTCTTTCAGCCCGGCCATGTTGGCACTGGCTGGAGGGGGCTAGGGAAGAGGAGGTGGGAGGGAAGCACCAAGAGGAATGGGCTTTGTATGGGTGGGAAGAGGAAAGTGCAGGAGCCATACGGGGGCCAGTGAATGGGCTCAGCTGCTCTGCAAAAGTTAAAAAAAACACACCTGGCACAGGCTGGAGAGGACTGGGGATGAGGAGGTGGGAGGGAAGTGCTGAGAAGTACAGGCTTTGGATGGGGGCCAAGAGGTAAGTGCAGGAGAAATGGGCTCAGCTGCCCTGCAAATTAAAAAAAAGTCTGGGGGCACTCATGATGCAACAAGTAAAGAGGAAAACAGAGAAATACTAGATCGAATAAGTAAGGTTTCAATCTCTGCTACAGAGATACAGAGTGAAATGCACAACAACAACCAGCTACACACATGCCCCACTGTAGCAAAGTGATGGCACGGAGGAGGTGAGGGGGAGGTGGAATCAGTTCTACTCTGGACAGCTGCAGCAGAACAAGCTCCCCCCCCAAAAAAAAGCAGACACTCACAGGCTCACCTTTCAGGCTCGTTGTTCTTGCTGTCCTCTCATTTCTGCTCTCGCTGACCATTCAGGCTGGTGCACTCCTCCCTTGTGCAACTCCAAACAATGAGGGGGTGGGATCTGTGTGGGAACAGGAAGTGGCTTTTGGTCCCATCCACTTCATTCGGGGGGCAGAAGTGAGCCCTGAAGCACACACTGCCCTCGGCAGCGAAAGGGTGGTTCCCTCCACTTCTCTCCCTCTGGCCACTTCCCCACGGGCTGGATTAAAGCTCTAGGTGGGCCAGTTCTGGCCTGCAGGCTGTACATTTGACACCCCTGGTCTAGTTAGTCTCTGCCATGAAGGACATTTAGTCAAAATGTTCATAGAAAACCATTGATCTAAGGCAAACCAACGTTTCAGTGGAAGAGGAAGTATGCTCCACAGCAGACACAGCGTGCACAGGACATGTTCTTAGGGGTCAAGCCATTCTTTTGCATATCTCTAATTCTATGCATCATTTTGCAGGACAGAGGCATTCTGCGTCTTGTCCCTTGCATCACCAGCATCTGTATCCATGGGGGTGATTGTGGAAATGAACGGATGCCTGAGTCTGGGTGGAGCTTTAGCAGTCTTCACCTAGAAGCTTGCATTTCCCATTTATGCTGTATGTCACATTCTTCAAAGAAATGATAAGACTTTCCAGCTGAGCCTGTGAATGGCCTCTGCAAGATCAACTAAATTCAGTGTAAGCCCGCAATAATAGATACAAAGCTCTTTAAAAACCCATGAATGCACCTAGTCCTGATGAGAGTTAGCCATTCCCATGCTGTCTCAATGTATCTTGAATCAGGAAAAAATCTCTTTACACTAATTAAATGTCCCCAGTAAATTTCTCCCTTCCAAAGTCATTCACTTTTCACATTTAGTCTAAAACCAAAGGACTCCTCTTGATAAAAAGGGAACCTTCCTTTAAATACTATCTTCCTTCCTTCCTTCCTTCCTTCCTTCCTTCCTTCCTTCCTTCCTTCCTTCCTTCCTTCCTTC
>NW_015168674.1:535481-545332 GCF_001447785.1 Gekko japonicus | reverse complement strand
TTTTCTTTCTCTCTCTCTCTCTCTCTTCCCTCCTCTCCATCTGTTTGCTTTCTTTGTTTCTCTCTCTCTCCCCCTTCCTTCCTTCCTTCCTTCCCCCCCATTTCTCTCTTGTTTTCATCATCTTAACTCAGCTACTGTTGTTAAAGAAAAATTGCTTGATTAATTTACAGTGAAGCATAAACATTCATATAGATTCTGAAGTTATTTTTTCTCTCTTCCAAATGAATTGGACTAATCCATAGGGCCACTGAGTGTGTGCTAGCTGCAGCAGATGATTTATACATGTGGCCCACTACTATGGCCAGTTATCGCCATTAAGAGTAGTCATCAAAATTCCACATATACCAAAACACAGTGTTAATTCAGAAACTCCTCCTGAGGCATCACATCTGATGAGATTTTAGGAACGCCAAAGGATCTGAATGTGACTACTGAAGTTTCTTCCACACATTTATTCTAGTGAACTGTAAGGATCTAGTGAACTATAAGGATCCTTTAGACAGTGAATATGTCTAGCACATTTTTATCCCACCTGACCCAAGGAGTCCAGAGCAGTGCTCATGGTTCTCCCTTCCCTATATCACCATAACCATATGATGTGATATGAAACATCACATCACAATAACCATATGAAGTACATCACATGGGAGGGAAAAACATGATTGGCCCAAGATCACCAAGGTGACCAAGGGTGATCCATCTCAAGGTCACTCATGGCCAAGCTGGGACAATGTACTGGGCCTTCAATATTATACACTCAAGGAGTTCTGACATCACCCAAAAGATACAGTTAGCAAAATTTCTATCAGGATTTTCATATTTAAGGACTGGCCTAACAGAGGCAACACAGTGCATTATTCACTGGATTTCTGATTCCAACCACAGTACATTACTTTAAACTGCAACTTTTCTTTAAGGTTGTAATTCAAAGCAGAGCTGTTTCCAGTAAGCCTGAAAAGTAAAAAAACCTTGCCAACAGTTTTTAGAGAGCTGCTCCATTGAGGCTTCCAAATGAAAGCACTTAGAAGCTAGAAAGTGAAGAAGCCTGCCTAGATCTGTGGAGTCTTGGTGGCTGGCTGTCTCCCAAAGGGGAGAGAGGTTGGTAGAAGAATATGGTACCCAAGTCTGATGAATGGAATGTTGCAGGCTAGGCTGCTCTGCCCAGTGCACCCCTTAGCAAGAGGGTGGTTCCCTGCTTCACTGCTGCCACTTACTTTTTAAGGGCACCTTGCCAGAACCCCAGCTTCAAATGGGAAGCTGGCACTGTCTCAATAAACACTTTGATAGAAATACTGTTGCAATTGTAGCTGAAATTTTATTTCAGATCAGTTTATTTATATTATGAAACTATGTTCTATGTATATGCCCATACCAAATCTAGAACATATTTTCCCACATACTTCATGAAGGAGAAAAAGCACCCATGACTGGGTTCATATTGGTGCATGAGCCATTTAAAGTTTAAACCCCTGTGCCCTACAGCTTTTCATTAGGAGCAGAAAGCAGGGGTTTCCAAACAGCTAAGCAGCGGGACCACCTCTCAACTGTTTGGTTTAAATGGCTCTGAGCCATTTAAACCCTGCTTTCTGCTCCCCGTGAAAAGCCATGCAGAGCATAAAGCAAGTCCTGTGCACGCTGAGTGCTAATCAGTTATTTGGTTTAAACGGCTTGGAGCTCAGCTGCTCTCCCCTGCTTTCTCATCTCTTGTTAGTTATTTATATTGCTAATTACTAAATTCTAAAATAAAAACCAACACTTATTCACCTATTTGTTACTTAAGTTCCTGATTACTTCCACTAGTCATCATGTTTGTTACTTCACTAACATAATAATTAATTTCTCACATATTTATTTTTATTCACAATTTAAAATATAGCTGTCTCACTTTTTCAAATAATCTGCTATATCTTACTTCCTTATTCCTTATTTTGCAGTCTTACACATTTTTGTGCTAATATAATCCAGCTCAAAATTAATTATATCCACTGTTTAAAAGTATCCATATGAAAGGGGGAAAGGAAAAAAAATAAACCTCCAAATAGCAATAATTAGGATACATATTAGAAGGAGGAGGAGGCAGAGAATTTCCAAATTAAGGTTATCATTAATCTTCCCTTCATCCTGTTCTGGAATGCATTACATTAATTTTCCATCCTTGCTCTCACACAGTAAAAAAAATTAATCCAAGACTCAAATCATATTGCATTTTTATTTTCTTCATTTTTTGTAACTTCTTTTTTTGCCAAAACCATGTTCTTAGTTCTTTGTAAATGTAAAGTTCTATTTCCAGTTCTTGCCATTTAACTTTTGAAGTACATGTGGGATGTGTCTTTCCAGTGATTTCCAGTCTTTTACAGACTCCAGTACATTTAATACGTTTCCTTGTGTGGTTCCCTGTTTTTCTTTTAACAGGTTTAATTAGCTCATTGCATGGTAAATCTTGGCAGTCTTCTTTTGTAGTTTCTAACACTATGAAGTCCCTTATTCGTAGACTCGGCATTTGGTTAGTTTTGTTTTCAAATCCTGTCATATGTAAAGTTTCTGTATCATGTAACGTGTTTCCTTGGCTATGGTCTGGTTCTTTGTCAACACCCTGATGAGATTGCAAAAGCTCCTTCTCATCCTCCAGGTTTAAACAAGCACTCAGTGGTTTCTCCAAAAGACTCTCACATGCTGCTTTAACCACTTGTTGAATCTCATCACACAAAAGTTTTTTAAATTGTTCACAAGTAAGTTGTACAATCTCTGTATTTAGCCATTCTTCTGTTTCCTCCATTGCCATTTCTAATGCTATTTCCATTTCTCCACTTTACACCACCTAGTAACATTCACGTATTTTTAACTTCCGTTTCTCTTCCTGGACGCTCATCACTTATTGGGAAGCATTCAAAGGGGTTCTCCTAATTAAAGTCATCAGAAAAAAGAACAGAACTTGAACTCGTACTCACATTATATTCCTTGTTTGCTTTGCTTTGCTGTATGTTATGTTTTGTTTTGTTTCAATAGTCTCTAAAATGGGCGGCCGTGTCTTAGCAAAACATGGCAGCCATGTTTGCACCATTCCCTGCTCCTGCTTTGAGACACTCTCGGTCATCTCCCGCTTGCTGCCACTCACGGGGCAACCAGACAAGTCTCATGCTGACAGACCTCTCTCCAGGAGGTCCGATGAAGCCCGACAAAGGTCACAGGGACCCACGGAGGGCAAGGGAGGTTAGGGCTGATTGGGAGTGTCCCGAAGAAGCACCCATGGCATCACGCCACTGCCTGGACTTCGCGTTTCATCTTCATGAACTGCCATGAGCGGCACAAAAAATCATGGAAGTTCGTGGCAGTTCTTCAGTTCACAAACATCGCTTTGAGAACCACAAACTGCCCAAAATTTGTGATGAACTTTAGTATATCAGCCAGTTTATGCCCATCCCTACCAAGGAAGAGAGCGACAACTGTCATCCTCCCACACAATGCAATGTGATAAGCTCTGGACTTCAAAGCATAAAAGAACCCAGAGGATTTCAGAGCATCCCTTTTAACTTACAAATCTTCAGAGATCAAGCAAAGATAGTCCCATCAGCACCTATATCAGGGCTCCCAAATGTGGGGCCCATGAGAGTTATGGTGCCATTCTCTTGCTGCCTACTGAACTTTTCAGAAAGTGGGTGGTGCCAGTGAGCACCAGTACTGGTGAACACAAGTTTGACATGGGCACCATGTTGGGGAACCCTGTTCTAGACCAGGGAACTTGGTTGTTGCATGAGGGAAGATGAGTGTTCAGGAATAGAACCCTACCCCCTCCATCTCTAGTCTTGTTGTTTATCCAGGGGCTCGACTATGTGGCTAACCAAAAATATAGATAGTTCCACTTCCTGCTACAGCCATTTTGTATGGCTCCATCTCCAGTGGCACCCATTTGTTGGGTGACACTCACCACCCCCTATCAAAAATCATAAGGTGGCCATAGTCTCACAAATACTGAGGATTCCTGACCTACATGGTATGTTTCAGTGTTACGTTATCAGGATTGTATCACTTCTGTATCACACTGAATTCTGGTGTCCTTGAGTTAGAAAGGACTTTACAAACTATCTGCACAGCAGGGCTTCTGAGAGCCACCATGGGCTCCCAGACAAAGATCCCATCTACCTCCCGATATGACCTTGATCCAAACCAGAGGTTAGTTCCTGCAAGAGCGCCCCAGAGCAGCGGGTCCGCCAAGCCTTCTTTCCCCCCCCCAGCACCAACGGCGAGGCCCGTGTGACTCCCAGCCCATGTGGCTCCCGTTGGATCCACCAAGCCTTCTCCCCCCTTGCACCAATGGTGTGGCCCGTGAGCCTCCCATCAGGCCCACCAAGCCTTCCCCCCCCCGGCACCAATGGCAAGGCCCGCACGGCTCCCAGCTTTCAGCCATTGGGCCCGCCAAGCTTTCTCCCCCCGCCCCCTTGGTGGCGGTGATGGCAGCAGCGGCAAGGCTTGAGCGGCTGGCCCACCAAGCTTTCTCCCGCTGTGACAGCGGCAAGGCAGTTCTCAGAGTGTTCTCTGCAGATGCATCGAGAACACTCTTTTACTTTTGGGGGGATTTAAATATCCCCCCTATAGTTCGTTATAGATTTCAGATTTTTCTGCACATCTGGGGATTGCCCCAAATGTGCAGGAAAATCTCTTTGCCACCTAAATATCCACATGCAGGGGGCACCTAGGCAATTAGCATATAGATTAAATACATTCTAAGTTGCCAACCAGGATAAGGTGGCATTAATACTTTAAAAAAAGGGGGGGAGAGAAAAATTCGAAGTTGAAGTTGAGATAGTTGTGGTTTTTTAATTGTCGTTGTTGTCATCGTCATTGTTGCTACCACACACTAGCAAGGCTGCCCTGCCTTGATCTAGCTGTGTAGGAGATGGGTGGAACTAAAGGCAAAAGGAAACCACAGATCTTGTGAGGAGGCTGCATCTTGTCCTGGCTAGTCTTCCCTTGCTTGAATGCAGGCTTAGCTGATGATGGGGTTAGCAACATCTGATCAGTAAACGTTCCCTCTGCCTCCCAGGAAACTTCACAGAAAGGCCAAGGAGTTCTTTGCTATGCTATGCTGCCTTCCCTATGCCCCTAGTGGCTGATGTCAGAACTGCACTGGGATTTTTTAAAAGTGCCTTCCATGTGAATACAGCATCACTTGCCCCCTCTGAATTTTGTCCCCCCAGTCCCCCTCTGTAAGCCACCCTACTTCACAGTGCAAGAAATGCAAAGCTAGGGCAATTCCAACAGATGTCAAGAGCATCTTATAGGACATTTATGAGAGCCTATGAGATGGCAGTCAAGGCCGCTAAGAAGGATTTCTTTGCAACTGAGATTGCATCTGTGATCTCACACCCAGCCCAATTATTTAGCACGATTCGGTCCTTGATAGAGCTGCCACAGGGCAGGTGAAACGATAGGGAATTGGATATTGGCTGTGAGGCTTTTGCGAGCTATTTCGCAGATAAAGTCCTGATGCTCCGACGCAACCTCCCCGCCACGATTGAGACAGTGAGTGAACTCGAGGCCCCTTGCGTGCCTTCAGTTCTGGATTTAGAGTGTTTTAGACTGCTCAGCTTGGATGAAGTTGACAGATTGCTCGTTTCTGTACGCCCAACCACATACGACCTTGATCCGTGCACCTCCTGGCTCATTGAGGCAGGTCACGAGGGGTTTCGAGGTGCTGTGCGGGAGATTATCAACAAGTTCCTTACTGTGGGACGATTCCTCGGAGTACTCAAGGAGGCGATGGTCCACCCTCTCTTAAAAAAGCCATCTCTGGACCCGGCCGAATTGGCTAACTATTGACCGGTGTCCAATTTGCCTTATTTGGGCAAATTGATAGAGAAGGCGGTGGCGTTACAGTTACAGGGCTTTCTGGATGATGCTTCAGTCCTGGATCCCTTCCAGTCTGGCTTTCTCCTGGGTCACGGGACAGAGACGGTGTTGGTTGCCTTCACTGACAATCTCCGAAGGCATCTGGATCAAGGTGGTGTGGCGGCATTGTTGTTGTTAGATCTGTCGGCCGCATTCGATACGGTCGACCATCAGCTGTTGACCCACTGCCTTGCCGACGTGGGGATTCAGAGGCTTGCCCTTCAATGATTTGCCTCTTTTCCCCAAGGTCGGGGACAGAGGGTGGCAATTGGGGATCAGTGGTTCCGGAGGCATCCTCTTGAGTGTGGGGTGCCTCAGGGGGCGGTGCTGTCCTTGATGTTATGTAACATTTACATGAGCCCCCTCGCCCAGATTGCCCAGAGCTATGGGCTTGGGTGTCATCAATATGCAGATGACACCAAGCTCTATCTGATGCTGGGCGGCCAGTCGGACTCCAATCCTGATGACCTTCATAGGGCGTTGCAAGCCGTGGCTGGTTAGCTCAGGCTGAGCTGGCTGAAACTAAACCCGGTGAAGACAGAGGTCCTGAGCCTGAGTCGGATCAGTTCAGGGTTGGGGCTCCCTCTCCTGACCTTTGATGAGGTGCCTTTGGTGCTGGCGCCGAGGGTTAGGAGTTTGGGGGTGCTCCTGGACTCCTCTATAACGATGGAGGTCCAGGTGGCAGCCACTGTCAAGTCAGCCTTCTACCAACTTTGGCTGGCGCGACAGTTGGTTCCCTACCTGGATGGTGATGACCTGGCCACAGTGATCCATGCAACAGTCACCTCGAGGTTAGACTACTGCAATGCTCTCTACATGGGGCTGCCTTTGTTGCAGATCTGGAAGCTGCAGCTAGTGCAGAATGCAGCAGCCAGGCTGCTGATGGGTCTAACTAGGTGGGACCATATCCAGCCTGTGCTGAAGGCACTGCACTAGCTGCCAATAGCGTACCAGATCCATTTCAAAGTGCTGGTTCTTACCTTTAAAACCCTATATTGCCAGGGTCCGGCTTACCTGAGGGATCACCTTTCCCCATATGTTCCCCCAAGGGCACTACGGTCAGGGGGGCAACATCTGTTGGTTATCCCAGTTCCCAAGGTAATTAAATATGCTGCAATCAGGGCCAGGGCTTTTTCGGTGGCGGCCCCTACCTAGTGGAATGAGCTCCCGGAGGAGATCAGGGCCCTGCGGGACCTTATGCAGTTCCACAGGGCCTGTAAGACGTAGCTCTTCCGCCAGGCTTTTGAGTAGGGGCTGCCACCGCCATTATACCACCACCATATTAACATCATGAGGCGCACTGGCCCTGGTATGGGGATGATAGCTATAGTGTAACATCAATTGAGCAGGGACAATTGTGTTTACTCGGAGTGTGTTATTGTTATTGGCATTTTATTATGAAATTGATATGGTCTGTTGAGCACCGATTTTTAACTGTTTTATAGGTAACTAAGAAAAAGGCCCATTGTGGAAATAAATACAACGGCCTCTAGAAAGAGGCTCTGGGCGAGTGCCCCGGCCTTGGACACTCAGTGTCAATTTGCTGTGGCAACCTCAGCAGGGTATAATGACACTGAGTCCACCATTTTCTCCAGAGGAACTGATCTCTGCTACCTAAAGAACAGTTGTAATTTTGAGTGGTCTCCAGCCCTCACCTGGAGATTGGCAATGATGGTTCCCCAGAATGGAATAGTTGGTTTGGAGGGTGGAGTCTATGGCTTTGTACCTGTCCGAGGTCCCACGCCTCCTGAAACCTCACCCTCTCCAGGCTCCATCCCTCACATCTCCAGGAATTTCCCACCTGGAGTTGGCAACCCTATCTTCTTCCCAGCCAATCATCAACTTACCTTTATTTCCCCCTCACTCTTCAGCTTTCCACCCCCCACACACCTGCAGCCTCTCCCGTGCTCTGAGGCCCTGACTGCTACATCACATTGGTTGTCATACAGGGGCCACCTCAGCAGCATATAAGGATACAGAGCCCACCATTTTCTCCAGGGGAACTGATCTCTGCCATCTGGAAAGCAGTTGTAATTCTGAGTGATCTCCATCCCTCACCTGGAGATTGGACACATTTTACCTCAGAACAGCAACAGCAAACTGTTTAGAATGTTAGAGGCAAAGGCCAATGAGGCCGCATATGCAAATGACCTATGTGTTCCGAGGCAGAGGCCAATCAGGCCACATATGCAAATGACCTCTGTGTTCTGACTGGCTATGGGGGGGAGAGGAACAGCAAAATGTTTAGAATGTTGGAGGCAGGACTCAGGCAAAGCAGCCAGTGGATAGGGAGACCCTATGAATGACAGATCAGAGAGCGAACTGATTTTGGAGTGTGTGGAATGTTCTAGAGAAGTGGCACCACCATTCGGCTTTTATTTATAAGGGAGATGATTGCTTATTGTTTTATGTATGGCATTTGCCTCTATGTTTGCCGCCCTGAGCCCATGTTGGAAGGGTGGGATACAAATGTAATAAATAAATAAATAAATTTCAATAAATATTTGATAATAAATTTCAAGTGAAGGAAAGCCACACTCCTCAGCACACAAACACTGGAAATTGGGCCCATTGTCAGACTATTGTTACCATTAGGGAAAGTTTTCTGCTTTTCCCTCCTGCCACAGCCCGGAAATTTTCTTCCTTTGGGGTCAGGAGGAACAGTCCAGAGGGCAGAGTGGGGTCTACAGTGTGAGGGGGAAATTGTTGGATATTGCCTCTCCTTTTCTGCTAAGAGAAATGCTGTTCCATTGGAGGAACTGTGTGGTTAGATGCTGTTCAGTCTAGTCCTACCCTCTGAAGCAACAGAGAACAGGCATCTACCCTGTTCCATGTGACAGTAGTTCAGGAATTTCATATGGAGGAGCCACATTCAGTAACTGATGACTTGCACTCGATGTTGGCTTATGGCTCAGATTTGTTTGCTCAGACTCCTCAGAGGGCCTTGGAACATTTCAGTTTTTAATAGAAAGCCTGTTATTCTATATCTGCATAAGAAGATGATTCCAAAGAGAACATTTCCTTCTTCCCCTCAAACACCTTACACTGAAAATATTTCATATCCCTTTCCCACAAAGTCTGTAGGTTATATCACACTACCAAAAATCAGTGGTGTACCGAAGCCCTGACGTGGTTTATGTCCTAATTAGTCATTGTTTATTTTACACCTGTGGTCTGTGTTAAATCTGAAGGGCTCCATTTTCTAGTCTGACACTTGATTTCCAAAGTGCTAGAAAATAATGTAAATCCGGGCTTTTTTTTATTGCTCATGAAGAAGCAAAAAAAAAAAAAAAAAGCACTATTACAAAAAGCAGATTTTCATTCCATTGTGGTAAGTGTAAAAAAAACAACAACAACAGGTGATACAGCCAAACATCCCCATTTATTCCACAAAGTCATAAACGTTAATAATGTTTGGTAACACAGGCAGAGAAGGTAGTTGAAAGGCTAAAAAATGCTGTTCTTCACAGTCATGGTCAGGAGATGGATGGGTGATGATTGCTGTCAGCCTCAGGCTGGTATTAATCTATGCTTCTTTTGTTGAGCATGCTGAGAACCAGGTCCATTTGAGGTCAAGTTGGAAGGTTGGATTGGAAATGAGCTTTGCTTGCTAAAGTTTCCTCCTGTGTCTTGATTTGATTAACTGGGATAGATGTCATCAGGTATATAAAAAGTTTAAAAAAAAAGAAAAGAAAGAAACCTTAAACAAAACAAACAAATGAAAAACCTTAACAAAATTGACAGTCATCAACGGTAGCTCAATAGGCAGTACACAAGAAACTGTGATCTAGTTCACACCGACAGTAGATAAAGTGATTGAACCTCTGTCTGATTGCACGGCAAGGCTGCACATAGACCGGTACGGCTGAATGCTGGAAAAGAAAGGCTGCAAGTCCACAACTAACGTATCGGACATCTTTCTATCTGTTTCTTTGTTTACTTCAATGATAGCTACCGTTCCTGCT
>NW_015168674.1:520387-535471 GCF_001447785.1 Gekko japonicus | reverse complement strand
TCCTGCTGAGACTCAAAGGGGATTACAAAATTACAAAACTAAAAACACCAAATTCAATAAAAACATTTATTTATATGCATACATACAGATATACAATAAACAATGCGATAAACCTACCTGGCATCATCACATACAGTCGTATTCCCTTTATAAAAAATGCCCCCCAACCAATTCCATTGTACACATTCTGTGTCATGCTAAGTGCATGGAAGCCTTCCTCCTGACCTTGCCAGGCAGGCCATTGCACCTGTTGGGAGCCACAACAGAATACAGTAGAAAAGAGATTTCTTCTTTCTGTTTTAGTTTTAGGGATCTGCCCCTTCTTTCCCCCCCTATAGGATGTAGTATATAAAACCAATAAAAAAATTAAAAAGAAAGAAAAGAGCAAGAGCCCAGTAGCGCCTTAAGAGGTTGTGGTTAAGTGCGCGGACTCTAATCTGGGAGAACCGGGTTTGATTCTCCACTTGCACCTGGCTGGATGACCTTGGGCAAGCTGTAGCTCTGATAAGAGCTGTCCTTGGAAAAGAGCAGTTTCTGTCAGAGCTCTCTCAGCCCCACCCACCTCACAGGCTGTCTGTTGTGGGGAGGGGAAGGGAAAGGAGTTTGTAAGCCGCTCTGAGACACCTTTGGGTAGTGAAGGGCGGGGGATAAATCCAATATCTTCTTCTCTTCTCTTCTCTTCTCTTCAAGACTCACTTCTTCAGGATTCAGGGGAGAGCATTCAGTCCATATTTTCTACGTGAATAAAAAAGCTGCCCTTTCCAAGTTCCTTGGTTTGCTGGTGAAAACCTCTGATTATTATGTAAACCTATTCTCGAAGAATTTTTTTTTCTCCTCACAGGGCTTAACTTCATAACCTTCCCACCACAAGTAATCTGATCAAAACAAAACTTGTCTCTTTGCCAGTTGTATTTTTCATCTGAGCAAAAAATACCAACAGATTGGTTTTAACTCTGTCTGCTGCTTTGTTATGATGCTGTGCTATAGGGAACAGGAACAAACAGATTGCTGAATTCGAGGTTCAGACCTTTGCCCTGCCTTGAAACTCCCCGGGCAGCTGCAAAGGTTGCCAGCTCACAAGTGGCAATGTGTGAGTTCTCCTCCATTTCAATCATAATGTGATCACAAGCGGTCTTTGCATTGAACTTTGTATTATGCACATATATTATGTATTATGTCACCTGATGTGACCAGGGTGCCCCACATTAGTCTGAGGATGGGGCACATGAACGGACCAGAGAAAAACAGATGGAAGGAGACATGGCTCTCACTTTTCTTGAATCAGGAAAAGACACAACACAATTTCTATAAACTTAAATATTTTTATAATTTCTGTAAATGTAATGCACAAGCATTGAGATTTTGGGGGAAAGAAGGCAACAATTCTAAAATAAATAAAATCTCAATAAAGTCCTCTTGTACTTAACCCCCTCTTGTACTGGTACATCCCATAGGTTTGCTGCACCAGGTATTACATTCTGATGATTGACTATACATTTCTGTGGATGGTGTTTCTGATGTTGTGTGCATAATTGTTGTTGTTGTTGTTCAGTCGCACAGTCGAGTCCGACTCTTTGCGACCCCATGGACCAGATCACGCCAGGCCTTCCTGTCTTCCGCCGTTCTCTGAAGTTGGCTCAATTTCATGTTCGTTGCATCTCTGACACTGTCTAACCATCTCATCCTTTGCCTCCCCGTCTTCTTTGACCTTCAATCTTTCCCAGCATCAGGGTCTTCTCCAGTGAGTGCTCCCTTCTCATTTGGTGGCCAAAGTATTTGAGCTTCAGTTTCATTATCTGGCCTTCCAGGGAACAGTCAGGGTTGATTTCTTTTAGGATTGACTGATTTGATCTTCTTGCAGTCCATAATACATAATACAAAGTTCAATATGGGGGTTTTTTTTGCACTTAGCACATGTTGCAGCCTATGTCTCCATGGTAATATGTATTCAAGTCTATTTCCAAATATTTACCCCATGTATATCTTCCTGCCACCTAATCAAGGGTATGCTAATTGAAAATGAATGCAAGGAATATCTATACCAATCTGTTTTACAGCATGGACAAATGGCACAGAATAAGACTCTCAGAGAAGGTTTCTACCCATACATGTTCTTAATGAAACTGGATGATGAACTGATTTGCTTTGATTTTTGTTGTTTAAGAGGATAATGGGACAGTTGATCTCCTAAAAGGCTTTTACAGGATGTGATAAATCCACCAGTATTGGAAGTATTTGTTTCTTTTGCACCTCTTGCAGCAAAAAGCATTTTCTCTCCTTTTTCTGATTTATAAAAGGAGATTATTATGCTTGACTAAATCTAATGTCATCAATCCATTGTTCTACCACAGGTAATGAAATTGGATTAGTGTTGCTCAGTTTAGCAGGATGAATTTTGATGCTTTTGAAATGTGTCCCACAGGGTTTTCTTACTATATATATTTAAAAAATCTGTTATGTAATTTTTTAAAGAAAGGACTCTTGTACTTCTAAGTCACACTGAAAAATATATCATTGAATAATCTCAGGTGATGTTGAAATAATCTGCCAAAGTTGAAATAGTCTGTCAACAACAAAGACATTCATTTCATATGTTCCATGCAAGCATAATGTTCTGGGGACCAAGAACATCCTAAAGTAGGTTATCCCATTGCCTATGTGGTTGCAACAGCCAATACCATTTTGTGTATCTTTTCCTTTGCATACATGTGACATGTGCTTTTGTGAATGCAAATAGAAAACTACAGTCTATAAATGAATCATATTTAGTTGTTTGTTCAAAAAGGTCAGAAGGAAAAAAAAGAATCACATCAATCTAATCATTAATGACAGAAATCAGCTTTCAGTACACAGTAGTCTATAGAATCCTCTCTCCCCATGGGTGGACCACTTCTCTGACCAAATTTATTTATTTATTTATTTATTTAACTTCAGACTTGATATACCGCCCTAACCCCCGGGGGGGGTGTCTCTGGGCGGTTCACGTATATTGCGTTCTAAGAACTTGTACTCCTAACTTGGGCCACATCTAATGTTGGGGGTGGGACTGCCTACCAGCACCCTTGGTGGTGGGATCTTTTTTTTTTATGGTCTCTTCTGGCTGCTGGCCCGGCTCGGCGTCTAGCTCAATCTCTTTCCTGGCGGCTGGATCAACACGGTGTCCTCTAGATCTTCCTGGTTGCTGGCTCTGCACGGTGTCCTTCAAGGCTGCTGATGTTTCCACAGCAACCACCGGCAGGATTGCGCAGGCGCATGGCTCGTGTGCGCTTCCGTCCCCGGCTCCATCCATCAGGCACCGCTGTGCCTGCGTCACATGCCGTCGCACCGTCTCTTGCCTCCACCGTTGCTGCTGCCCAATGATTTGTGATTTGATTGCAAAGTTGTAAGTGGCAACAACATGCACTTGAAAACATGCTCATTATTTTATTGCATCTTCTAAATGGGATTGCAATTGCCGTCTGAAAATATACCCGCCCCCCCCAAAAAAAATACTGTATTCGTATGGTTTGGTTAGTCTAAATGGTATCCAGAATTACAGGATCCTGAACATCAATTCCTTCCAAATCCTGAAAATCTTCACTGATATCCAGGAATCATCAGGCCCCCAGTTTAAAACTCCCAGAATTTTCCCACATTTCTCAAGGCACCCTGTCAATAGGAGAGAGGGGAAGAGAGGCAGCTGTCCCAGACAATAGGATCAGGTGTTACAGGGAGCAGTTGAACTGTCTGCCCAGTCATGATAATTCTCACATCCTTCCGTGGCTCAGAGCATGGGCAAAAGATGATAAGAGCAGCTTGACTCCACTTCAGAGCTAGATTGGGGAGGGGGGGGGCGTGTGCTTCTGCTGCCTCCCTGATCTGCTTTGGATTTCTACAGCCAGCTGGCTGCCTGGGAAGACCCTCTTGTTCTTTTTCTACTGGACTTCTTCAGGACTGGTGGATATTATTTCAAGTTTTTCTCTGTGTGTGTTTTTGCTGGAGGGATTGTAGTGGAGGGAAGTAACCCTTCTTTTCTTTCTGATTAAAAATAGACTCCCTTGGTTTTGTTTGGTGTTGCTTTTAAAAGGATTTAAAAGGCTTGTGCTTGCTTCTCATATGTGGACTTGTTTAGAATTTTGACTGTTTTATGTTTTCTCTGTTTCTAAACACTTTAAAATTTTTAAATGGTTTGTGCTGGGGGTACTGTAAAGTGTATCTTTTTTGCATTCTCCTAGTTCTGATTTTACAGTTGTTCTACTAAAGTTGTTCTAAAGAGCTTCCTGTTTGGGGGGGGGGTTGGAGAGAGGGGAGTTCCTGATGATTTTTTCAGCACATTGCCTTTCTGTCAAGAAGCCATCCCCCGTCAGCTAACTATAAAATTCAAATTTTACAACAATAACATTAAAAAAAACAGTTTCAAATATTAAATAACACACTACTCAGCAAAGTAACAACTAACATCATCCTAGAATGAATCGATTCCATTTAAGGTTGTTTAGATCTTAGTCTAGAAGATCTGTAGGAAAAGTATTGGTCTCACATGTGGGAACGGGAGTTTTAGCATTGTAGGAAGCAGCTGAAGTCACAGGTCCTGGTCCACCTCACCAGATAATGCTATCATCTCTGGATCCTGAAACTCAGTTGAGATGATAGAAGCAGTCCTTCATCTACTCTGGACCCAACCCAAGCCATGAGGGCTTTCATTGAAAAGACCAGCACCCTGAATTGAGCCCAGAAACAAACTGGCAGCCACTGCAGCTGGTATAACACTGGCATGATATGCTGGTTGTGATCACCTCATGCTGCTGAGTTTTCTGTAGCATCCTGGGAGTTATAATACTTTACAAAAGATAGGAAAAGTTAGCCTTTCTTACAAAGAAGCATCTCAGCTTTTCCATCATTTGCATTGCTATCCATTGATGTCCAGTGGGTAAGGATCACAGGTGTTCTATTTTATATACACATCATCATCATCATCATCATCATCATCATCATCATCATCATCATCATCTTCATCATCATCATCATCCCAACAGAATATGTTGTCCAAGTTCAGATTTATCGCCTGAAATAGTTGTCCTTTAATTAGCTTTCTTCCAAGATCTTTTGCAGTTGCTTTCTAGCTGAAAGTTTCAGATGGTCATTGAAGGAGGCTGCCAGGGAAGAGGACAAGAATTCAAAGTAGTTCAGACTATAAAATTGTAATGATGCCTCTACAAAAGTTCTTGATATGTTTCTTTAATTCTATTGCAATTGTTAGCAATTCAATTGACAGTGAAATTTGAAATTAAAGGGTACTTGGAAAATAATATGAGGCAGGCTTGCAGATGAGCCACTTTAAATAATACTTACTTTCTCAGCATGCATAATTGTATGCCACCAGTGAATTACAGGCACACAAAGATGGAAGAAGACATTTTTCTGATTTGCAAGCACAGAGATACATGGCAGCAAGGACCCAGAGGTTATAGGCAATATTGTCTTCCCTTTGGAAACTTGCCCGTGGGGTTCTACAGGATTCTAGTGTGCCTCCCCTTCTCTTGCACTTGTGTGTGTGCATAACTGGAGAAAGTATGAGTGGGAGAAGATCCATTGTCACATGTTCTAATAACCAGTAGCTTAGATAGCTTTATGGAATGGGATGTGTCTCTCTGTGGCTGCCAGCCACATACATTGTCTCTATCTTTGTTATGCCATTTACTATTAGCCATGAATATCCATATTTAAAGACAGCTTGCCACTGAATGCCAGTTTCAGGGAAGCAACATCAAGAGAGAATGAGCTCTGGTTGTGGGCTATCCAGATCAGTGATATTATTTCTAAGTAAGATCTGTTCCTTAAGCTGTGGACTGTGAAGGGTCTAGATTTTTGCCAGGCATATTAAAAAGCGCACACCATGGCACAATGTTGAATCCTAGACAAGATGGAGATAGTAGTGGTTGGTAGTATCAAACTGTATCGGTCTTGAACTATCAGTTCAAGGAACAAGCACCAGGTTGTTGTCACCACTGGGGTCCAGTCACTCTGATGAACAAACTGCGCAATTTAAAGAACACTTGTAGTGTTGTGTCCACTGACCGCCACCAGGGGCCAGCGAACACTCCAGAGCTTGACTCTGGAGTAACAATGGGGACTAGGCTCCTGGTCTCTCCACTGGGGGACCAATGGGACCATGGTGGGAGATTTAAACCCACCAACGGGACCTAGGGGTGTGTCCCCAGGTATGTATATAGTTGGCCAGCCGGCCGTTTGTCTTTGTCTTTGTTGTGTACCAGTAAACCATGCTGAGCACTACATCAGTCTCCGTGGTTTCTTCATGTGTTTAACCCACTACACTTCATACAGACTTACCACTGTCTGTAGATTCTCAGCGGTTAGTAGTAACCAGAAAAATCCTTCCCTCGATGGAAGAATGTAGGCTTTTTTTCAGTCTGTGTCAGATGACTCAGACCCTGACCTGGATGGCCCAGGCTAGCCCAATCTAATCAGATCCTGGAAGCTAAGCGAAGTCAGCACCGGTTAGTACTTGGCTGAGAGACCACCAAGAAGATAAATGGTTGCTACAAAAAGCTAGGCAATGGCAAACCACCTCTGTACATCTTTTGCATTGAAAACCTTATGGCATCGCCATAAGTCAGCTGTGGCTTGCTGGCACTTTCTGCCCCCACCACAGGATATCTAGTTGTTTCATTGTAATACAAGGGATTGACTACTACTGTTATGCACTTTATGAGTCTGAGTAAACAAATTATACAAAAATGTCAGCTATTTCAACAGTGATTGTTGACTCCAAAGGTGATACAGCACCAAGAACAGAAGATTCCAGTATTCCAAGGGATGCATGAACACACACACACACCAGTCTGGTTCACATCCTGTTTGCCAATCATGAACAGGGAGCCAGGGTTTTATTATTGTTGTTGTTGTTGTTTTATGTTTTTTGACAATTGGTTTGACTGTTTGTCAACCCATTCATGACTGTTTGTCAACCCATTTGGCAGGTTGCTTCATTTTATTCCTTCCTAATAATGCAGGAGCTGAGGTGGCTCAAGTGGTTAAGATGCTGAACTGCAGGCTGTGGAAGGTCGGTAGTTCAGCAGTTCAAGACCCGGGTTGCTGCATGACGGAGTGGGCTCCCGTCTCTAGTTCCAGTTCCTGTCAACCTAGCAGATCGAAAGCAAGAAATTGCAAGTAGATAAATAGGTACCACTTCGGTAGGAAGGTAACGGCGTTCTGTGCACCTTGGTGTTTAGTCATGCCAGCCACATGACCACGGAAACATCTTCGGACAGCGCTGGCTCTTCGGCTTTGAAACGGAGATGAGCACCACAACCCTAGAGTCGGATTCGACTGGCTTTCGAGCAAGGGAACCTTTACCTTTAATAATGCAGTACAGCATAACTGGCTTTTCACACAGGCACGTTCTCACACAGACCTATCGAGTTCCACTACCCTGCTCCCATTCTTGCTGCATAACTGCTCCACTCAGCAAGCCATTATTAAAATGGGTAATTAAATTAGGTTCTAGAATCTGGCAGGTGTCATTGTTAGGTCATGGATCTGAGATGACCTCACCTCTCCACATTTTGGAATTTAATCAAGTAAAGACTCCATTACCCTGACCTGGATAGCCCAGGCTAGCCTGATCTCATCAGCTCTTGGAAGCTAAGCAGAGTCGGCCTCGGTCAGCATTTGGATGGGAGACCACCAAGGAATACCAGTTTCATGATGCAGAGGTAGACAATGGCAAAATCACCTCTGAACGTCTCTTGCCTTGAAAACCCTATGGGGCCTCCATAAGTCATCTGTGACTTGATGGCAAAAAATGACAACAAATCAAACCATTACATAATAGCTGGAAATTCTCTGGGGTTTCCCCCATAAGTATTTATTATTTAAAGCAAATACACCAAACATACACATCTTGATGGCAAAAAAAATGTTCTGTCTGAAGCACAAGTTTTAGGGGTTTTTTTAAAAAAATGCTGTAAGACCTTATTTTTTTTACCCCAGCACTCTGAAACAATAAGCAAATATTTCCTCCTTTGTTCCTTGTTATGTTTCTTTATATATCTGTCAATAGTTTCAGTTCTCAGCTTTTTACTGTTTGTTTGGGATACTTATTTTCACCGTGTATGCAGGCTATATGGTTCCTATAGAAAATGTATAAAGTATCTATACATGCAGTGTTAATAATTGATGTACATAGTATCTGTATGGAGTACATTCAGAGATGAGCAGCTACAGTTGAAGATATGGGGAAACAAAATGTTACAAAATAATAAAGAAACACACCTTTGGAGAAATGTATCATATTTATACCATGCTTTCCCCTCCCTCTAAGGAGGTGCAAAGTAGTTCATAACCAACTTGAACCTAAAAATAGGCACAGCACAAAATCAGTAAAAAAATCTGGAAGCTAACAAACATCCTTTGGTTCTAAATCTGCTAATGATAAAAACATCAGCATGCCTCAAACAGGTGTGATTTGCAGTGTGTCAAAAAAAAAAACCACCTGCCAAGGCAAGTGCCCTGCTAACCCTCTAGAAAGGTGTTCCACAGGGAGGGCCCTACTACTTAGCCCTCCCCCCCAAGTCTGTGATTGGGCAGCAGTTGAACTAATGATCGTGGACAAGGGAATAGCAGGAAAGAGAATGCTAGGAAAATCAAATGTTTCTTAGTTTCATGCCAGAAAAGATAATCCTTGAAATATGGGGGTTCAGGTTGTGAAGGTCAATGAAAGGAGAAACAAGGAAACAGGAGGGATGAAATACTTTTAATAATCCCTATCATGGAGACCATGGAGAACCTCCAAAAATTCTGTGCTCTTGGTATATGTCTGGACCATGCAACGCCATGACTAAGACTTGTTGTGCAACCTCTGCATTAAGGATTTTCTGTGGCAACATTAGGACAGGCTATTATTAGAGCAGATGCTGAGTGTCGCATTATAGCTGACCTACTGATAACCATTAAGCATTTTGTGGTAAGAGGTAATTTTGTTAAATTGCAAAATCTATACTTTTCCAGGAAGATTTATTGCAACACAAACCCAAGCACAGATAAAACACTCATGCCACAAATGTGTGACCATTGTATCCATTAAGTTTCAGAGCCTTGAGCTAAATTAATATAATGGGCTCCATTGACAAAGGTCCCTAACATTTTTTTTTTAAATCCAAAGGAAAACATTTTATTTTTGCAATTAAAAAAGTTATTACTCTTCTGTTGTTAAATGAAGTCAGATAGAATAATGTTAAATTTTTAATGCTTGTAAAACAATGTTGCTAATTTAATAGTGGAACCAATTAATTTTCTAATTTATAGTTGACACTTTCCTTGTAACACTTTGTCATCTTGGGATGTGGAGAATATGAAACCATTATGTGAATGTGCTCAGTAGCTTTAGCATTTGAATTGCCCATTACAAAACAAAGGAAATATGAATGCTACTGAAGTACGGTCATATACGTTAAAACTAAGCCTGAAAGCTTTCTGTCCAGAATAAAATGCAAAGTTTTGCTTCCTAAGTAACAACAATATGAGATCATTTTCAGGCTCTGAAGATGTTCATCACCATTACTGGGTATTGTAGACTAGATTATCTATGATGCAATTAAGACAGGGAAAACTGGATCGCAGCCCAAAGTCACAAGTCATGCCAGTGCACTGCAAATAAGTGTATCTAGCCAAAACATTCAAAAAGGTATTCTGCTGTGTTTAATAGGGAGAATACAGAGTTCACAGGTTTAATAACCAATCTGGTCTATACATATTGTACAGTATTTGTTGGCTACATTACTTGTCAGTGCAGCCAGTGGCTAATTTGGCTAGCTTTAGCTGTAGTGAATGCATAAAAACCACCATTACCATTTTCTCACTCTCCATATTTCTGTGTCAAGTTGGCTGCTAAATATTTTAAAGTGCAACCCTCAAATATATAGTTTGTTGGCCATGAAACATGAAACCTCATCCTTGTCCTTTGTCACTGGCAATATTCAAATAGAAATTTTAATTTTTCTTGCACAGACTGTTTATGAACAACTTAGCCATCACTGCTCTCAGTACAAATACTCCCTATTTATATTGATCCACTATGAAAGCAACCTATTCATTCCTCAGCTCACCTTTTAACCAGCGAGCCAGTGTGGTGCAGTGGTTTGGTCCACATCCCAGCCCAGACAGAGTGTCATGAATTTATCTGCCTGGAAGGGAAAACCTAAATGAAGTCATCCAACTGCCTGCTGTTGCTGCCTAGAACCCAACCAGTGGGACTCCTGCTTGAAGTCCATACCTCTGCTGGAGTAGGCCTTTGAGTCCACAGTTTCTGCTCATGAGACAGGTCTTCTTCATCATCTTTCCCAGGGCTTGTGGGATAAAGCCTGGACTGCTGTATGGATGGGACTGCCACCATGGGGATCACCACTAAAAGGGGCAACTCCAAAGAAGTTCACCCCTTTAGAGAAGCCACTTCACAATGGGGACACAAGAATGAGGGCATGTACCCTGTTTATAGAGCCAGAGATATTGGGAGGGGTAAAGGGCTTGAGTCGGTTGGGGGTGGGAATCCTAATCTTCAGCTGCCTCCTTATTAGGGATACAGTCTGCAGTTATGTGCCTTGGGGAAAGGGCTGCCATTCCCTTGATCCAGGGTAGAGGGAGATATGGCAGTAGGATACAGACTGATCATTCCAGGAGAAGGACACCTGACTACTGGTTGGCTGCTCCTCCATTCAGTCTTCGTTCCAGCCAACCTGGTTGTGCCAAGGTTGGGCCCCTTGGCCTTAAGTTCCTGCTGCTGAATGCCAGGTCAATAAATGGGGGGGGGGGTCTACTGCTATTCAGGATTTAATCCTGGATGAACAGGCAGACCTGGCATGAGGCTGGGGATGTAGATCTGACCGAACTCTGTCCTCTGGGGTTCTCTATACAGTAGCAGGCTAGGCTAGGAAACTGTGAAGGGAGGGTAATGGTCTAATCCTTCAAATCAATAGCACATCTTATTCTCGTACCACAAAACTACTAAGTTTTCTTTGGTGTCTTTAATAGGGAGAATTTTGGCCTCTCTGTCCTTTTAGAACACGCAACAAGCGTGTCGATACCCTGTAGTTCATTGTTTGGGGGTCTCAAAATTAGGGTTTTTCCCCCTAACCTGTAGCTCTGCAGGTTCTCCATCCCTTTGTTATTTTGATGACTCAGAGTATTTAGGTGCTATTAATTATCTGATACCTCTGTTCCATGAAGATGTTTTATGTCTGTTGGCTGCCTTGGATGTTTTCTTGGTGGGATATAAATCAATAAATGAATAACTAAATAAGTAAATATGGTCCTCAATGGGTGCTTGATTTTAGGAAATAACCCCCTTCTAGTACATATAGTGCACATACATGTGTTCCCCTCCCAAATGGATTAATTTATTAATTTGCAGTTAAACGAGCATTAAGATCATTTTATAAAGCAGCAAAGGATAAAAATGACAGAAAAACAATAGGTATAAAATGGTGCTGAGAGGCATGACTCAAATTTGGCAAAGAGATTTTTCTTCACCATACAATTGTATATGCAGAGGATCATCCACTGGGCTTGTTCAAAGAGTGTTTAGCTTATTAAATCCTGCTTCATATCCTGCTTGATATTACTCCATCACAGACCTACCAGGAGGGAGGTGGCCTTCAGTTATATGCCACAGCACCAAGTATTAGTGTAGAGGAAGGATGATATACAGTGATATAGAGGGAGTAATGTTTTGAATCACCTACTATCTAACCTCCACTGTAATTCACATTTCGGTGATAAAAAAAATAGATCTCATTTGTGTGACCTTGACTTTCTGAATAATAGTGGTGAACCAATTTTATCTCCTGCCAGGTTTGGTGATGTGTCATCAACCTCAGCTGACTGAAGGGTGTGTGGGAGTATGGAGGTAGGGAGTGGCCATTCTTAGGGATGTAAAACCGTTCTTAGGGATGTATAACTGAGTCGAAAACATACACACACACACACACACACAAATGGGGGGGAAATTCTAATCAGTATTTTTCAGATATATTTAGCTCCCCCAAGTATGCCCAGAATTTTTTTGGGGGTACCAAAAAACAGGTTGCAAAATCCCAAGGAATATTAGGGGATTCACCAGTAGTATAGTATCAAGAGCTGGCATTTGCAGGCTCTTAGGACTGCTTTTTCTCCCCTCCCCCTTTTTACCTGTGTTACTGTGTCTCTCTCAGGGATTGATATCAGCTTGCCAGGTAAGGTTGTCACTTTCAAATGTGTTTGCTGTTTTTTAAAAGTTTGTTCTTTGCTGGAGATGGTTTTTGATGGATTCACAGATTCTCTTTTTTTTGCAGATTCTCACACTTTACTTTGAGATTCTTGCATTTTACATAGGTTAAGATTCATGCATTTAAAATAGTTTTATTTTCTTAGGGGTTAAGTTCTTTCAGATTTTGTGGTGTTACATAATTTCAGAATTTTAGGAGATATATAGTTTCATATTCTTGGGTTTTACATCAGTTGGACTTCGCACAACAATAGCTTCAATATCATTCCTATGGGGGTTGATTTTCGGGTGTTACATACATATTTTTTTTTTACTCCATAGGAAACAATGGAGGATGGCTGGGGCCCATTCACTTGAAATCTGGGGATTATTTAAGGGACAGACACTGGCAGCTCCTCTGCAATTTTGGTGCCAGTAACTTTAAAAAACACACACACACTCCCTGGGAAAAATACTGCATAGGATATAACGGAGCTGAAAAATATTGGAAACACACACATACACAAAATCCTGATCCAAATACCATACTGGTATTTGGAAACCAGGAAATTGGGAATACTGATTTATTTATTTGCTCCAATATAGCAGAATCAAAAAAAGCTGGTGTGCGTGTGTGCTTGCTGAACATCCCTAGCCATTCTTCTCTGGAAGTCTTTCTCTTTTCAGTGACACCTATTGCATATTGTGGCAAATTTAATAATATGACATGGTTAAATCAGATTAAAAGTTAAGGCGTACTGTGGCACTCTATACTGATTTTTTGAATGGCAGGTTGATGCAGTGGGTTTTTTTGTTGTTCAGTCACACAATCGAGTCCGACTCTTCGCGACCCCATGGACCACCTCACGCCAGGCCCTCCTGTCTTCCGTCGTGCTCCGAAGTTTGCTTAATTTCATGTTTGTTGCATCGAGAACACTGTCTAACCATCTCATCCTTTGCTATCCTCTTCTTCTTTGACCTTCAACCTTTCCCAGTATCAGTGGTGCCTTCTATCAATTGTAGCTGAGAGGGAAATTTATGTATTTATGTGTTTATTTATTTAAAGTCCATCTTTCAGGGCCATGAGGAGCTTTGTATGTGACAGCTCATACCTTAAACTGAGCCCAGTAATTGATGGAAGCCAGAAAACTGCCTGCAGGATGGAAGTAATACGCATGCTCCATCCAGCTCTTGATAATAGCTGAGCTGCAGCACTCTGCACCAGCTGGACCTTCCAAATTGCTTTTGAGGGGAGAGGAGACCAATGTACAGTGCACTGCAGTAGTCTAGTCTCGATGTTACTGTGGCACGGATATAGGTGGCCAAATCAGCCATATCAAGATAAGTCTTTCAGGCTAGGCTGAGTAGAAGAAAGCTTTTTTAGCAACTGGATTAACTTGCTTCTCCAGTAATAAAGTTGAGTCCAGTATAACCCCAAGGCTCTTAATCCAGTTAGCAAGACTCAGCTGAACTCCATCAAAAGTGGGGAGTACAATGTCCTTCAAGATATCTGCCATCCCAGCCAGCATTACCTGTCTTTTCAGGGTTTCGTTTCAATTTGCACACTCTTGGACAATTTACCACAGCACTCAGGCAGTTATTCAGGACCGCTATTATATCACCAGGTGATTTGGATATATAGAGCTGGGTATCATCGACATATTGATGACATCCAACCCCAAAGCTATGAATGATTTGTACTAATGGCTTTACATAGAGATTGAAAAGCATGGTGGGCGATAGGTTTCTGACCTGTGGAATGCCACAGGCTAGGTCCCATGCTGCCGACAACTGGTATCCCACAGCAACCCTTTGAGTTCAATCTGTGAGGAATGATTTGAACCAGTTTAACATACATCCTTGATACCTGTTTCTGCCTCCAAGTGCCTCAACAAGATGGTAAGATCTGCTGTATCAGAAGCTCCAGATAAATCCAACTAGAGCAACAAGGAGTCATGGCCTTTGTCTACACCTAGACAGAGTTCATCAACTAAAACTAGCAGAGACATCTCTGTCCCATAGACCAGCCTGAAGCCATATAGAAAAGGGTCTCTGGCAAATGAGTTGTCCAAGACCTGGAGTTGGTCTGCTACTGCTCTCTTAATCACTTGGCCAAGAAAGGTTAGAGACTGGATGATAATTGACCACATCATTTTTCTTTAGGGCTTTTTAAAAAAGTAGCAGACAGATAACCCCCTTTTTGAGTGGCCAAGGAAACGTGCCCTGAGTTCAAGACTGATATATAACAGTTATGAAGAGTTTGTTTTTGAGATCAAAGATGTTCTCAGTGGCTGTGCGTATTCTACGGAATGATCTGCCCAATGAGGTGCACAGGGTGCCCTCTCTAGGTTGCTTTCACAAATTGGATGAACAAACTTTGTTTCAGTGAGCCTTTAGTCTGAGTCTCAAATGCATTTTAGTATAGGCTGATTTCTGGTAGTGAGAATACAGTGTTTGTTACAGACTATTAAGATTGAATGCCATTGTTTTAACTGGCTTTATTGTTTTTCTTTTTCTTTTCTTTTTATGTGTAAGCTGCTTTGAATACTTGGAAAAACAAGAGACATACACTTCAACCTTGGTCCAATTGCTGGTCAACTGCTTGGCAGTTGTCACCAATGCAAGAAAGGCAGGGTGTTGCTGGCCTCTTTGAAAGAGAAATAGCTTCCTTCGTTGATCTTATTATTTTGTATTTGACAAGCACTAGCTTCATCTGAGTGACACTGCAATGGCTATACATTATGATACCTAACTGGGCTATTGACATTTCTTTTAAGAGAGTATACGGATAGTGGTCAATCTGCTTAGAGAAGAGGAGGAGGAGGAGGAGGAGGAGGAGGAGGAGG
>NW_015168674.1:500024-520363 GCF_001447785.1 Gekko japonicus | reverse complement strand
AGATAGTGGGAAACAAGAATAGGGAAGAGGAGGAGGAGGAGGAGATTGGATTTATACCCCGCCCTTCACTACCCAAAGGTGTCTCAGAGCAGCTTACAAACTCCTTTCCGTTCCCCTCCCCACAACAGACACCCTGTGAGGTAGGTGAGGCTGAGAGAGCTCTGACAGAAACTGCTCTTTTTCAAGAACAGCTGTGCCAGAACTATGGCTTGCCCAAGGTCATCCAGCCAGGTGCAAGTGGAGGAATGGGGAATCAAAACCAGTTCTCCCAGATTAGAGTCTGCGCACTTAACCACTACACCAAACTGACTGTAAACAAAGCTTAGATACTCTTGAGAAACAATCCAGCTGGTCTTAACATTTCTGCATTTGTTTTATACATAACCTGATCAACAGGGGCTGCAGTGGCTCAGAGATTAAGATGCTGAGCTACAGACTGGAAGGTCTGTAGTTCAGCAGTTCAAGACCCAAATGCTGTGTGATGGAGTGAGCTCCTATCTCTGGCCCCAGCTCCTGCCAACCTAGCAGTTTGAAAGCAAGAAATTGCAAGTAGATAAATAAATACCAGTTTGGTGGGACGGTAATAGCGTTCTGTGCGCCTCGGCATTTAGTCATGCCGGCCACATGACCACGGAGAAGTTTTCGGACAGCGCTGGCTCTTCGGCTTGGAAACGGAGATGAGCACCGCCCCCTAGAGTTGGATTCGACTGGCTTTCAAGCAAGGGAAACCTTTACCTTTACCTTATGTCAACAGAAACAAAGTCCCTATATTTTGGATAGAGTCCTTCAAATGTCAGTTGAATACCACTATAGCAGCACGTGTTTATATATGAATGAGGATACAAAATGTGATGAAACATTAGAGCCTCTCTTTGTAAGTCAAGATGTAATGTTTGGGGGGGGGACTCTGAGAGCCAGTTTGGTGTAGTGGTTAAGTGTGCGGACTCTAATCTGGGAGATCCGGGTTTGATTCCCCACTCCTCCATTTGCACCTGCTGATGTGACCTTGGGTCAGTCACAAGCTCTGGCACAGCTGTCCTTGAAAAAGAGCAGTTTGTGTCAGAGTTCTCTCAGCCCCACCCACCTCACAGGGTGTCTGTTGTGGGGAGGGGAAGGGAAAGGAGTTTGTAAGCCGCTCTGAGACACCTTTGGGTAGTGAAGGGCGGGGTATAAATCCAATCTCTTCTTCTTCTTCTCTTCTAGATGTATGTTTGAATTGGCTTTCCTATGAATGCATGTGGGGAAAATCTCCATCCTTTACCTTTACCTAAGAGCAGATAGACTTAAACAGAAGTCACTATCACCATTTAGTGCAGGTTGTACCCCTGTCCCTACTTCTTGACTCTGCTCCCCCCCCCCAGGTACACTTTGATGAGTTCCAGACCAAACCTCAGAACAGAAATTATACATTCAGAGAGATTCAGTTGACACCAAAACTGCTGAAGTGACAAGGAAATATACAGAATGGTGTTTGCTATCGTCCAAGTCAAGATCCCTCCTTCCCATCATTCACTAATAAATATGTGTCAAACTCTATCGCTCAGCAAGTTAGTTTGTTTTGGGGATGTTATTAACGCAACCCAGTTTGAACAGAATTATGTCACAGGAAGCAAATTGGAAAAGAAGCTTGCTGTGAATACTAAATGTTTCTGGGAAGTTCGCAGGTTCTCAAAAGGGGCTGTCGAATAGACTTCCATTTTCTGATATATGACACGCATCAGCCTAGCAATGAATTACTTATTTTCATGCGCTTTATTATTTAACCATCTTCCCACTACATTCCCCAAACACCCACACAGATTTTGCAGTGAGTATTTTTAAACTCTGCATTAATCACAGGTCACAGCCACACTTTTAAAAATGCTGAGAGATTTAAAAAACAAAACAAAACACAAGCATACACAGTCCACTTTTGATAAAATGAGTCTAATTAGTTTTAATTGGGAACCCACATCGTTTTTTTTCCACATGAATTATTTACATTTTCTCATTTTGGGGAAAAAAGAAATCTCTGAAAATACATTTTCTTTAGGAAAACAGATAGCTCATCTGTATTTTAAAAAGTCCCCTCTTTCCTCCTACCATTAAAACCAATTGTAGATAAGCCACAAACAGGCATTTTGTTGTTGTTGTTGAAATGCCAGCTTTGTTGCAGGGCATCATTACCACTAAGCCATGCTAAGGATACTGCATTATGCCATGCTGAATAATTTAGTTTTTTCAACTGCATACTGTTGATCAGATGGGTTCAGTTTTCATTACAGTTCAGATATTACATAGATAGGAATTAGAACGCTCACCCCACTTCCCGGAAATGCATTGTGCCAGTGTGAAATAGTGAGTAGAGCGCTGGGGCAGAGTGGGAGGCAAAAGCGGCCCTAGGAAGGGCCCTGTCCCCTTAAGGAAAGGTCAAAAGATGGAGGAAAAGGGCCTACTCTGGCCCAGCTTGTACCTGCCATAACTGTGACATGGGGCTGCCCCAGGGCCATGGTGCTTCCCCTCTAGGCCATTGACCTACCAGGACTTTCCCAGTAACCTTAACAGCCAGTCTGTGCCGGGTTGCTATGAGGGATGCCCATTTCCATACTACTAAGAAACTCACTGAATTACCTTGAACTACACACTCTTTATCAGTATAACCTATTCCAGTGAGTTGTTGTGGGGATAAAATGGAGGAAGGGACAATCATGTACATTACCCTGAAGTCTCTGAAGGGAGACATAAAAATGTAATAAATGTGTTGAATGAAGTCTTCAGTCTGGTTTATATGATCAGAGCATCACACACCCTTCTGTTTAGAAAAAAATGTTAACTATTCAGTTTAATATTGGGGTAAATGTCCTAACTATAAGAGCCATTTGACTACTGGACCACTTCCCCATGGGAGCATGATCCCAGGAAGAATCAATCTCACTTAATGTACAGATGCAAAACTCTTTGATAGCCTCATAGTCAAGGAAATGCCACCAATCCAACTACTGCACAGCTGCAAAACTCTTTGATAGCCATTTGAGGTAATCAATCAAACAGGTGAATAGATTGGCCATTCAATTTACAGGTGTCCCTGGTAGTCAGACAAGGTAGCTCTACATGAGACCGTGGAAGGCCCAGTCAGAGTTGATCAATTGTTTGACTTCAGACATGGAAGCTTTATACAGTTATACAAGCTGGGACCTTCAAGGACATCCCCCCACCTTTCCTTCCTTCCCTCTCCCACCATCTCCGTTAATGTTCCTCCCTCTTTCTCCCCCACTCCTTCTACGACAGTCTTCCCCCTCAGGGTCTTTCTCCCTCAGCCCTTCTCTGTCAGTCTTCCCTCATCTCCTTTCCCCCCTCATCCCTTCTATGTTAATCTTCCCCCTATTTCTCCTCCCACTCTTCTCAGGCAATCTCCGCTTCTCTCCTTCTCACCCCCAACTCCTTCTCAGACAATCTCTCCCCTTTCTCTCCACACTACAGAAGGGCTCCCAGGAGCTACTGTGTCAGTGTCAGGACCCCCGCGAGCTGTGCTGGCACTGGCAACTTGGTTGTTGGGAGCCAGAACCATGGCAAAGATTCAAGAGGCAGTGTGTATGCTGATTTCATCTGTTTAAGTAATCTGCATGCGGGCAAAGTGTTTGTTTTTGTTTTCATTTTTGAGGGGAAAGATTTAACACCCCCATGTATTTTTTAAGTTTTCAGATTTTTCTGCAAACCTAGGGTTCCCACAAATTTGCAGAGTTGTTCTCTACCAGTGTGGGCCCATATAATGTTTAATGATTTATTGTTTTGTTTTATTTTCCTTTTTTCAAATCCTCCCAAACTATGGTTGAAGGGATAGGAGATAATAAAACAATTGGGCAGATTGGGCAGATTGGGCAGATTGGCCCAAACTTGAATATAAGAATATAAGATACGCTCAAAGCCCAGGTCTACTGGGAGGAGGATACTACAGGGACTAAAGTTCAAGGATAGCCCTGGGGTAGTTACATGGATCTGGGCAAGTCATGTTATTTGTTTTCAGATGATGTTTGGACTGGATCTAGATGGTATAAAGGGATTCTGGGAACCAAGACCATGCCGGAATGTATAGAAATCTGAGATCAAAATAATGCAAACATGAGATGCCCTATCTGCTTGACCTAAACTATTTATTAATTGGTAAGTTCTTCTTCCCGTTATTACATTTCATCATATTTAAGTATTTTAATTGACAGTATAACACAAACAGAATGATCAGTGATATGCACCCTTACTAGAAATATTGATGAAATAATTGCATTGTAAATTCCCATTTTTAATAAAATTCTGCTTTATATTCTATATTCTCTAATATTCTATAGAACATATTTGATATTCTGTTTTATCTTCAGGTTTCCCCCCCTGGATTAAGCATATAGATAATAGGAGAGAAGACCTAAGCATCTATTATATATTGCAAAATATATACCGTATTTTTTGGACCATAAGACTCACTTTTTCTTCCAAAAAAAGTGGGAGGAAAAGTGAGTGCGTCTTATGGACCCAAGGTTCAGAATATTTTTTCCCTGTTTTCCTCCTTTAAAAACTAGGTGCGTCTTAAGGTCAGGTGCGTCTTATAGTCCGAAAAATACGGTATATATATCTTACTCACTGTACTCATTTCTTTGAACTATTTTGTGCTGGTTTGGATGTAGCAAAGTCATGAAGGATCTCATCATAATTCAAAGGTCTGACAAATTCAGTCTCAGTGCTCAAGAGGGACAAAACAGTGAGATGCTCTTGAGTCATGATGGATTGGAGGAAATCTTTGATCCTCTTTAGAAGAGAGACAGAAAGTTCTCCACCACAGCTCATTAACATTAATGGCAAATGCAGTCTCAACACAGGTTCAGCATCTGTGAAACATTTTATCACATTGGATTAAATGATAACATGGTACATCCCAACAGAGTTGCTTTTATGGTCTTGATGTCTGACAAATATTCTGATCCAGCAAACTGATTAAATTCTTTCATGAAACTAACTGGGAGAGCAAGCAGATATTTTGACAGAGACGTTTAATATCTGTACTGACTTGGGAAATTTAAATATTGGCGGAAAAGGCCAAGACACTAAAGATGTTGTGAATATTAATATAAGTTTTGATACAGTCTTCTAGCATACTCTTTAGCTTTTCAGTGACTCTGCCTTCCTTCTCATTGATTGTTTGGGCAGTTGCATAATTAAGTGTTGTTGTTGTTGGGGTTTTTTTGTGATGTTTGGCTGGCTTACACTTTTGGTTAGTAGTCCTTTACAACATTCATAGTTTCATACTCATCATAACTGAGAAACAAAAGTTCTTTAAAAATAGGTTGATACAACCCTCTTTGGCCAAATTAAAAGGAGCTGAAATGCTACTACTTTAGTCACTGTAGCCATGCATATCTGGGTTCCCCCCCCCCCAAAGCTGTTTGCTCTCCAGATGCTTGGTATAGAGAATATTGTAGTATAGTGTCAGGAAGCAGATATGTTTAGGTGGCATCTGATTATATTGTTTCTTTGCTAACATCACTGCCCTGGACTATGCTTCTCAATGAGCTGAAGCCCGTGCTTTGTCATATTCACCACAAATCTTTCTCTGCTGTTGTTCTGGCCATCTTCCTTGTCTTTTCATCCTCCTCAGCCCCTCAGTAAATGAAGGAGCTGCTCAGGCTCTCAGACCTGAGAAGGAGTGCCAAGGAGCAATGGTGCCAACTGCCCAGGTCATTTCCTCATTCCAAAAGTCAACCAGGGCATCAACAGGAATGCCCAAATGCCATCTGAAAACCAGTCAGATCTATCAGGCTACTGGGGTAGATTATCTTAGTTCCCTGCCCCTGCAAAGTCTGGTTATTCCTTTAAGTCTGAATCCCAGCAGGCAGTGGCCTGTCCATGACAAGGAGACTATCTTCAGTCTCCCTGCCTTCAGATCACCTTTTCTGTGCCTAGAGCAGAACACCAGATCAAGAGTGTGACTTGCACAGTGTGCAGGGCTTGTTATTGCATGAGACAGGCCTATGGTTGTCATGGAAACCATGAAATCCTGTGCTGCTCCTGACAAGAATGGATGTTGAAGTCCCTCAGAACAACCAGCCTAGGAGTCTTCAATACTACCCTTGAGACCACCTCCACCAGCTCAGGCAGGGAGATGATTGGATGGCAGGGTATCTCACACTTCCAATTCTGTCTTGCACTCCCAGCACTATTATTGCTGTTGTTGTTTTGTTGCTGTTGCTATTTACAAAATATATATCTTGTCTTTCTGCACTTGCAAGACTGAGGATCTGTTTCTTCAAGGGGAGTGCAACTCCATCCAAAATGGGTGATATGTTAACCGTTCATCAGACCTTCTGACCACTAGTAGCACTTCTGTCTTGTTGGGATTAATCTTCTGTTTATTAGCCCTCATCCATTCCAAAACTGACACCAGGCACTAGTTCTGGGATCACCTGAATTAACTAGATAGAACTGATTGTCATCCACTCACTGGTGAAAACCTGGCCTAGATCTCTGAATGACCTCACCCGGCAGTTTCCTGTATATTTTAAAGAGTATATAGGGACAAGATGGAACCTTGAGGGACCCCATGGGCCAAAGGCCAAGGGGCTGAGCAGGTAGGACCAGAGCCACAGCAGGATGGTGCCTGTTATTCCCAGTCCAGAAAGATGCCATGATCAATGGTATCAACACTGGCAGAGACCTGGACAGGGCACTGAGCCAGAGGGATAGAGTCCTGCTTGACTAAAGCTAAACCACCTATCCGCCAATGCTAATGCACCACTGAGTACAACAGGAGACATAGGAGAGGTTAACTTCTCTCCCCTCCCCTGGCCAGGTATCAGTGATACAGGCCAGGTCAGCCCTCTCATCCAGAATTAACTCCTGGATGACTGCTGTTTTCCCGGTGACTGACCTAGAATTGAAAAATAACCCTTACTGTCTGTCCTGCATAAGATAGCAGTCCAGTTGTCTTCTGACAAGTTAATGTCATTTCACCAGCTCATCATACAGCTCATCATATGTCCATCTGTAATGTATCCAGAGGTCATTTCGGGGGGGATCGCGGGGGATCGCAGTTCCCCCGGGTGAGGTACAGGGGGCGGGGCACATGACGAAGCCCCGCCCCCTGCTTCCGGCCACCCCGCTTCCATCCCTCATTCAGCCAGGAAGAGGCAGGATAAGAGGAAGGATAAGCTGCTTCTTCCCTGCCTCTCCCCACCCCTGCCTGCCTGGGGCCAGGGAGGGCCTTCGCGGGGCTTCCTTGCACTCCCGCTGGCCTTGCAGGTCCACCTCCGGGCCCCTCATGGGGCTCGGCAGTGGAGCTGCAAGGCCGGCGGTGGCGGCCGGGACCGTTGGGGGCGGTGTGTGTGGCCTTATGACACACGTCTGGTGATGTCAGGGGGTGTGGCCTTATGACACACTTCCGGTGATGTCAGGGGGTGTGGCATATGCTAATGAGTTATGCTAATGAGTTCCCCTAGCTCGTTTTCTACGAAACGACCCCTGAATGTATCCATATCAGACCGCGTGCGCGGCCATTTTGCCATTCAGTCAGGCGAAGCAACCGAGCTTCGCTCTCAGTAACAATGGGACAAGCGGATCCTAGCTGGCACCTAGCGGCAGGCTAGGCTCCTGGCTCAGAGCCTATGGAACTCTCGGCCACTGTAAATAGCCAATCACTTGTGTGTGGCTGTGTTTGGGGAGCGGGGTTTGTGCACATATAAACCAGCCTGCGAGCTGGGTACTCTCATCTTGTTCTGAGCTGAAATAAAGTATGAGAGCTGAAATCACTAGTAAGTCTCATACTTTTCACCATCATACATCCATGGCTTTATATCTTCACAAATTGCAAGATACAGGACAAGTGCTCTTTGCTTCTTGCCCTTCAGCTAACACCAGAGACTTGTGATTCAGCCTGAGCCTGGGTTTAAGCTGTATAGCTGTGAAAATATTCAAAGGGTCAGCAGATGTAGCACTTAAAGGGTCAGAAACCAGGCAGCAACCTCAGCTGCTTCCAGGGACTCCACACTGCTGTCTTGCCATCCTTGCTGGCTTCAATCTACCAGTTAAATTTAGCGCAATTAGCATAATTTGTACACACACAGCTATGGTGGTGGTTCCAGATTATAACATCACTCCATTATCTGTCCTTTCTGTGTTATGCTCCCTTTCCCCTAGGAACTGATCTGTTGAGATGTTTGCTTTTCTGTGGAATGGAAGCATAGTCTCTGTACTGCATAAAGAATTTTCATGGTACAGTTTTGCTATACCCTGAAGATAATGTGTGTTCTGGCACATGCAGGAAAGTATAGGTCCTGTTGTCAGCCTCCAAACTGTATCTGGTTGCCATTTTTTAAAAAGAACTGAGCTACTACACCATTGCACTATTGTGAAAGAAACTATCCTTGGGTTGAGGTAATGGACAGGTAGTGATCGTTGTCCATTTGAGAGAGAAATTTTTCATCTCTAAGTGCCAACTCTACTGTATTGTAGCTTGGTCTACTATAAGAAGATCCAGGAAGAAGTAACTATTCAGCATATGCTTTCTGCTCAGCCTCTATCTCTCTGGTTCTCTGTTGAATGGGGCATGAAGTGCATGAATGAGTTAGTCGGGGCTGATGGGTTAGTTGGAGTTATGGTCCCACTTTCTTACAATATGTGTTTTTCTTACAATACATGCAGTCATCCGTTTCACCTCTGTTCTACAAAGGATCCTCCTGAGCTCCAGTTGAATAGCAACTGTGTTGTGCAGCAAAAGCAAATGAATTCTAAAAATAAAAGCAAACTCTGAACATAGGAAGGAGTTGCTAAGTAATGTTGCTGCATTATTCAGTGCCTCATGTAACAAAGGGACAGCAAAGGATGAGATGGTTAGACAGTGTCATGGATGCAAGGAACATGAAATTGAGCCAACTTCAGAGGACGGTGGAAGACAGGAAGGCCTGGCGTGATCTGGTCCATGGGGTCGCGAAGAGTCGGACTCGACTGTGTGACTGAACAACAACAACATGCAACAATTCAGTGACACTGATGCACACTTTTTCCTCATAGCAGGGTAGGGTGTGGCTGATGCATGCAGTAAGGAAGCTCCGTACACACAGACTCCTAAGAGAAAAGAATGAGATCCCTCTGTGCAGCAGAAATTTTGCATTGTACTCATAATCTATAGTTGTTATATGTGCTATAGGCTGATTCTTAAGAAATGCAAGCATAGATCTTTCACCACAACAAATTATCCCTGTTTTTCTATTTCTTTAGCAGCCCTGTGACCTTACTGGGGGGAAATGCCATGAGACATGGATAGGGTTGCCAATCCCCAGGTGGGGCCTGGAGATCTTCCACTATTACAATTTACCTCCAAATGGCCGATATCAGTTGCCCTGAAGAAAATGGCTGCTTTGGAGGCTGGACTCTATGGCATTATACCCCCAGATTCCACCCCCAAAATCGCCAGGTATTTCCCCACCTAGAACGGGTACTTTTGTGGATGCTGTTGTTTAATTCTATTGATTGTGGCAACCCATACAATTTTGTTTACAAGTGGCTATGATGACCCACTCATCCTTCTGACACTCTACTGCCACAGCCAAGAGGATTAGATTTAAATGTGGGTGTGAGGATGAAGAAAGCAAAAAGAGATTAAAAGGACTTCACAAAATAGTACATAAGAACATAAGAAGAGCCCGGATGGATCAGACCAATAGTCCATCTAGTCCAGCACCTTGTCTCACACAGTGGCCAACCAGTTCCCCTGAACAACCGAAAACAGAGCATAGAGGCCGAGGCCTTCCCCTGATGTTGTCTCCTGGCCCTGGCATTCAGAGCCTTAGTGGATCTGAAATTGAAGGTTCTCCTCAGTCACCATGGCTAGTCACCATTGATAGACATCCTCCATGAATCTATCTAATCCCCTTTTAAAGCTGTTTATTCCTACAGCCATTATGAGATCCTCTGGCAGCGAATTCTGCATTTTAATCACTCTCTGTGTAAAGTCATGAACCTACTGCCCATCAGTGTCACCGGATGTCCTTGAATTCTAACATTTTGGGAGAGGGAAAAGCAGCAGACACAAGAAAGGGAAATGGAATCAGATGCATGAAATATTATCCAATGAAAACAAGTAACATGAGGAAAAGATCCAGTCAGGTGGCTGGATCACTCCCACCTGACAAGAAATTGGCCAAAGAAGATGAATAGGATAAATAAACTGCTAAGGGGGAGGGGGGGCAATCACTGCTTGTAATGACATAGCTAGTCCTAGTAGGTATTGAGACAAAGTATAATATTGTCCAATCTGCATATGAATTCCAAATCCTTAAAGCTGTAATCGGGAGGAAAAGCCTGATCTCTTCACATCTTGGAAGCTAAGCAGGGTCGGTACTTGGACGGGAGAGCAGAGCACCAAAGAAGATTCTGCAGAGGAAGGCAATGGCAGACCACATCTGCTTAACCACTTACCTTGAAACCCCCTTGCTAGGGTAGCCGTAAGTCAACTGAGGCTTGACAGCACTTTATACAAACAAAGCTGAGGCTCGACAGCACTTTACACAAACATATCGAGCAGAGGTCCACCAGCAGCTATTAGCCACAAGGTATAGATAGGAACTCTCGGTCTGGGGCCAGGGATACTCTGTACTTGTGGTGCTGGTGTGTGTGTGTGGAACAGTGGGAGGGCTTCTAGTGTCCTAGCCCCACTGGTGGACCTCTTCTCTTATGTTCTTACGTTCTAAGCTGTAATCTGTCATTGCAATATTTTTTACTAAAATATGGAAATTTTTGAAGTTTGTTATGGAATACCTTGATTGGAATATCTTGATTGCAACTTAGAAAATATCTGAGAATTTCAACATCTCTATTGAAAAACACTCTTTTTAGTTAAATGCTTCAGAACTCAACAACTTAAATGAGTCCTCATATGATTGTAGGAGGATAAAACTCGAGGCATGAATGAAAAATAACATTCCTGCATATCCTGAATTCATTGACTGGATACTACTAGTGGTTATCAACATCTTCAATGCAAAGACACAAAAAAATCTGATAGTGTTCATCTAGGGAAAATCAAGATTGGACAGAGTAAACAGCTCTAAGCTGATAACTGCTCTTAGTGCAGTTAGGTGAAAGAATGTGACTTCTCCAATTATAGAGGTACTTGCTGTGAACTGAAATGCAGTCATCCTTTAGCTCCCAGACAGAATACAGATTTTAAAAGAAACAGCAACATTAAAAAAAAAACCCTGGAAAAATTAATTATAGATTTTATGTGAGGCTGCTTCACGAAAATACTTTTTAACACTCTTTAGATTTCTTCCCCCCTATTTTGTTTCAGTTTCTTTGCAAAGTGGCTGACTGTGTAACCGATCCCCTGCCAGTATATAGAATGCAAGCAAAAAGAAATTTGGCTGGTGGAAAACACTGTTAAGTCTCAGATGACTTATGTCTTTTTTTGGGGGGGGGGGGGGCCCGAAAGGGAATGGGCCCGAAAGGGAATTTTTTATTTTTGCATTTTCTACACACTTACATATATATGGAATGGGGAAAGGAGTACTAATGCCCTATCACTATTACTATGGGAAATGGGTCAGGGAAGTCTAAATACATATAATCTACTGGATAAGGGGAGGAAAAACTACCATTCTATTCTAAATCTCCTACTGGATATGGGGAAGTGGTAAATACTAATACAAATCACGATCCAACAAAGCTTAAAAATAGACCTTTTAAACCTATTAGTACAGGTTTTACAGATATTAGTTCGATTATAAAAAGTATAAAGTTATTAGCTTGGCACAATTACTGCCCTTAACACTCATGCTTTAGTTTTAGAGTATTTTCTTCTTAGATTTCTTCGTTTTCTGCAGTTTGGGAGTGGCTACTCCTTTCTCTGATTCAGATGATTCTGATGACAAGGAAGTTTGGTTTGTTGAGTCTTGTGAGTAGGACTCCTCATCTTCTTCTTCTTCCTTCACATCCGTTTTTAAATTCTTTTCCTTCTGCTTCTTTTTTACATTAAGCATTTGATCCATAAATCTTTCCACTTTTGGAACAGAGTCAATTATATATTTTTTATCCTGGTAATTAAAACTCAACCCTTCCGGAAATAGCCATCTATACTCTATTCCCTTTTTTTTTTTGCAGAGAGAGAGTAAGCATCCTGTATACTTTCCTCTTTTTTCTTACTTCGAATGGGATGTCTTTCAAAATTTTTATCTCTTCATTCTTGATTTTTAAGGATTTCCCCATTGTTGACTTTAGCATCAGTTCCCTGGTTGATAGTTTCATGAATTTTAAATAAGTCTCCCCTGGGAGTTTATTTTTCTTTATAAAGTCCGGATAAGTCTTGTACACCACATCCATTTCCTTAATTAAGTCTTCTTGTTTGTAATCCATTAGTTGGGCCAAGGCAACTGCCAAGAGTTCCTTTAGATCCTCATTCTTATCCTCAGGTATTCCATGGAAACATAGAACATACATGGATCTGAATGTGGTTTTGAACTGCATCCTTTTCTGTTCCAGTGTGGGTTTGGTAAAACAACTGAGCAAATGTTAAATGCAGATTGGGCCTAAGTACAATTTCTGCCAGCTAAGAGTAATATCATTCTCAGTTACAAAAGACTTTTCAACACTGGAGATACCACCTGTCATGACTTAGGTGGGGTGTCACCTGACGCTGCCAACACTCTGGTTCCAGGCTCCCTTAAGAAGGCCCAGAGCACCCTCCCAAGACCTTCAGACCTCTCTTTTGGCTGAATAATAGGCGTGAGGACCAGGCAGAGTGAAATAAGGAAAAGGTTTATTTTATAGGAGGTCAAACAACAAGGTGCAGAATAATAACAGTAAGTGGGTGAAAAGAAAAGAAATTAAATGCCTTAACCCATCTAAATATATACTGTCCCTAGCTCACTATCTCAAGTGGCCTTACACTACTCACCCTGCCCTCAGGATGAGGGTCTCTCCCCAGCAGCAGCCTTCCTTCTGGCTCTGCCCTCTGGAAGAAAGAACAGCTTCTGCTCTGGCACCAGCCCTTTTGTTCCCCAGCCCTCTTCTTCCCTATTGGTCAATTTTGGCTCCAAAACCTCTCAGGGGCTTCTGGGAGTTGTAGGCCCAGCCTCACCTACTGCTAGCTAGGTTCCTTTGGCCTAGTAGGCCTCTGGTGGCACAGCCCAGATCATGACACCACTGAATAGCCTGACATACCCCAGAGGTGTCTGCCCAGTTCCAAGGTATGCCTAATACAATCATATCCCTGGCTCCTGGTTAAATCAGTTCTCAACATCAGCCAGTTTGTAGAAAGCTAACTTTATTGAGATAGTTGATAGATACCATCCTAGACACATCTATTGTTAGGACTGAAGGTAAATACATGAAGTTTGTAGATATAGTGGATTCAAGTAAAGGCACTAAAGATCAGGACCCAATCACCCCACGGTATTTGTCCACCAGAACTAACCGGCAGCTCCTCCCTCCTTCCCCCATAGGCACGTTGTTGTTCAGTCGCACAGTCGAGTCCGACTCTTCGCGACCCCATGGACAATCTCCCGCCAGGCTCTCCTGTCTTCCGCCGTCCTCCGAAGTTGGCTCAATTTCATGTTCGTTGCATCGCTGACACTGTCTAACCATCTCATCCTTTGCCGTCCCCGTCTTCTTTGACCTTCAATCTTTCCCAGCATCAGGGTCTTCTCCAGTGAGTGCTCCCTTCTCATTTGGTGGCCAAAGTATTTGAGCTTCAGTTTCATTATCTGGCCTTCCAGGGAACAGTCAGGGTTGATTTCTTTGAGGATTGACTGATTTGTTCTTCTTGCAGTCCAAGGGACTCTCAAGAGTCTTCTCCAGCACCATAGTTCAAAAGAATCTATTCTTCGGCGCTCGGCCTTCCTTATAGTCCAACTCTCACAGCCATACATGACTACTGGGAATACCATTGCTTTGACCATGCGGACTTTTGTTGGCAGGGTGATGTCTCTACTTTTTATCATGCTGTTTAGGTTCGCCATCGCTTTCCTCCCAAGGAGCAGGCGTCTTTTAATTTCATGGCTGCAGTCACAGTCTGCAGTGATCTGGGATCCCAGGAACGTGAAGTCTGTCACTACTTCCACGACTTCCCCTTCTATTTGCCAAGGAGTGATGGGGCCGGATGCCATGATCTTAGTTTTTTTGATGTTGAGCTTCAAGCCCACTTTTGCGCTCTCCTCTTTTACTCTGAGCAAGAGGCTCTTTAGATCCTTTTCACTTTCAGCCATTAGAGTGGTATCATCTGCATATCTGAGGTTGTTGATCTTTTCCCCAGCAATCTTAATTCCCGCTTGTGATTCATCCAGGCCAGCATTTCGCATGATGTACTCTGCATATATATTAAATAAGCAAGGTGACAATATACATCCTTGTCGTACTCCTTTTCCTATGCTGAACCAATCAGTTGTTCCGTATCCGGTTCTAACTGTCGCTTCTTGGCCCTTATACAGGTTTCTCAAGAGACATGTGAGGTGGTCTGGTACTCCCATCTCTTTAAGGACCTGCCATAGTTTGTTGTGATCCACACAGTCAAAAGCTTTAGCATAGTCAATGAAGCAGAAGTAGATATTTTTCTGGTACTCTCTTGCTTTCTCCATAATCCAGCGAATGTTGGCAATTTGATCTCTAGTTCCTCTACCTCTTCGAAACCCAGCTTGTACTTCTGGTAGTTCTCTATCCACGTACTGTTGAAGCCTAGCTTGTAGGATCTTGAGCATGACCTTGCTAGCGTGTGATATGAGTGCAATTGTGCGATAGTTTGAACATTCCTTGGCGTTGCCCTTCTTTGGGATTGGAATGTATACTGATCTTTTCCAATCCTGTGGCCACTGTTGCGTTTTCCAAATTTGCTGGCAAATGGAGTGCAGCACTTTAACAGCATCATCTTCTAAGACTTTGAATAGCTCAGCTGGAATACCATCACCTCCACTAGCTTTGTTGTTAGTAATGCTTTCTAAGGCCCATTTAACTTCACATTCCAGGATGTCTGGCTCGAGGTCAGTGATTATACCATCGTGGTTGTCAAGGACATCGAGGTCTTTCTTGTATAGTTCTTCTGTGTATTCTTGCCATCTTTTCCTAATCTCTTCTGCTTCTGTTAGGTCCCTACCGTTTTTGTCCTTTATCATGGCCAGCTTTGCATGGAACGCTCCCTTGATTTCTCCAACTTTCTTGAAGAGATCTCTAGTCCTTCCCATTCTATTGTTTTCTTCTATTACTTTGCACTGTTCATTCAGGAAGGCCTCCTTATCTCTCCTTGCTGTTCTCTGGAAATCTGCGTTCAGTTGGGTAAATCTTTCCTTTTCGCCTTTGCCTTTCGCTTTCCTTCTTTCCTCTGCTATTTGTAAAGCCTCATCAGAAAGCCATTTTGCTTTCTTGCATTTCTTTTTCTTTGGTATGGTGGTGATTGCTGCCTCCTGTACAATGTCACGAACCTCCGTCCATAGTTCTTCAGGCACTCTATCTATCAAATCCATAGGCACGTAGCCTTTACCTAATAAGGAAAACAGGATCACAGACATTTGAGAAGCCAGGACATTTGGCATTGCTAGGGTGACAAGCCCTGGGCACATCAAAGAGAGCAATAGAGGAACCTCCTCTCCGAATGACAGGTGAGCTGTAAAATGCAAAATGCACAGGGAGTCTGACAATCCAAGGCATACTTCATCAAGGGAATGTAAAACATTTCCAGCTATAGACAGCTGGGCAACCTTTAAGTATTGCTAATCCAATCCAGCTATTGATAAAGGCAGCCTAAACATCCAATCCATTCAGGATGGGCTATCAAGAGGACATTTAAACCCATCATTCATGCCCAGTTCTTTGTCAATATGCTAAAACCATCCAAGGATCACCTCACTTTGGAATGTCAGGTATTTCCCTACTAATCTTCCTGCCAAATGTTGACAGGAGTTACCTTCATCTGCCCAGTCAAATTCAAACGTCATATCATGCACCAATCAAGTTCCTGAGAAAGTGAGTTCACATGTCTAGCTATGTCACCTTCCCCATAAAAAGACCATCCCAAGTCTGTGGAAAGTGTGCGAGGTTCTCCCACTATCTGAACAGCCTTGCAAGTGCTTCACAGGCAACCCTTTTTTTTCACTCCTTAATGCTCTGCTTCTTGGACCTCTGCTGCATCTGCCCCTGGACCTCTCCAGACCTCAAGACCAGGATTTAAGGTTGTACACCCCTTCTCTAAAACTTCCAAGACCCCTTAGACTCTGACCATGCCCAAACTTTATACCTGGAACACAAAGGGAAAACAGAACTTCAGCCAAGATCTTATACAGCTAGCAGGGAAGTTCCTCCCAATCTTTTCTTTCTCTTGATTTTACCCCTACCAAGTCTGGCAAATCTGGTTACTTGGATAGATTCTTGTGTTTTGATATTGGGGAACTGAGGCATCTGTTTCTGCTCAGCTGTTAAATTCAGTGAATTGTGTTAGGGCAGCCCTGTGCTCTCTCTCTCTCTCTCTCTCTCTCTCTCGCTCATTATGAGAGTAAATGACATCAGAATCATAATGCATTTAGCATGCTGAAAGTGCATCAGGAATTTAAAAGTGAATAAAACTGGTGATGCTGCAGTCCATGCAAATAATATATTTAAAATTTTGAATTTACCCAGTGCTCATGTAGGGGATTGTCGAGATTTTAAACTTCTTAATAGACTTTGTAGCATTCTACTGTATTCTGAATGATTTTAGTATGAGGTATTGTTCAGACTCTATTGTGAATGATTTTATTATTGTTGTATTGCCCCAATGAGACATTTTACTGTTTGCAATTAATGTTCTGGTCATAGATCATGAATAAAACCTTGAACCATGAACCTTGAATTTACCCAGTCGTTTTCTCTTGAACTGCTAGAATATTTGCAATTTGCATTGATCTGCATTTTGAATCTATGTGCTACTTTTGTTATTTGTGCAGTTAGAGTTTTTCTCTGTCACATTAGGCACCTAGCTGGTAGCCACTGCCTGAACTGACATTAATGTCAGGACCAGGACATGCATGATTTAAAAGTGGCTATTTTTCAATTGTATCTTATTCTTTTGCATATGTGCAATTGGCCACAGGGTGTCTACTGTTGGCCAATGCTTTGAACCATGGATTCAAGATGCATAACTTACAAGAGCATCATATGGTTGCACAGACAATTAAATGTATTTCTTTACTCATGTGGTTAAGACGATGAACTGCAGGCTGTGGAAGGTCAGTAGTTCAGCAGTTCGAGACCCGGGTGCCACATGATGGAGTGAGCTCCCATCTCTAGTTCCAGCTCCTGCCAACCTAGCAGTTCGAAAGCAAGAAATTGCAAGTAGATAAATAGGTACCACTTCGGTGGGAAGGTAACAGCATTCTGTGCACCTTGGTGTTTAGTTATGCCGGCCACATGACCACGGAAACGTCTTCGGACAGCGCTGGCTCTTCGGCTTTGAAACGGAGATGAGCACCGCAACCCTAGAGTCGGATTCGACTGGCTTTCGAGCAAGGGAACCTTTACCTTTACTCATGAACTTGTGGCCGTGTGACAATGCATATGTGAAAAGGGTATATGATTCAATTTATAATACTTGATAAGCCCATTCCTGGAGGGAATGGGACTTAGAGGCAAAATGGGCAAGCCACAGAATGACCACAAAAAGAACAAAGCATCTCTTATGTGAACTTTCTTTGGGATCTGTTGCGTGGGTTGAGCAGGGGATGCTACAAGGCTTTTTTCTGGAATGGAAACTTCTTCCTGTATGTTACACATGCATGTGGGTTGAGAAGGTAAAGGACAGTGTTGGTGACACATAGTTCCCAAAAAATAGTGCAAGAATATGTGCCGGCAAGTTATTTGTGATCCAGTTTACAACTATTAAAACAATAAAGCAACTGGAGTTTCAAATGTGCAAGGGTGCTGCTGCTGCTTATAACTTGTACTCTGATTCTGCTTTTGACAAAGGAGTGTTTAGTGATTGTAATGGTATTATCTAAATTATATTCTATTGGAGACATTCTCTTATGTCAAGGAAGCGGTAATTTGTGGACTTGTAAGGTCACATGACTTGAATGAGTTCTTGAATAAGGCTGCTGCACAAGGTGTTTTAGTTTCTTTTTACAGTACAATTGGTTTCAGTCAATCCTTATTTAAGTAGTCTTTATCAGTGAACCCAGAAATACTACAGTAATGTGGAAACAAAACCCAGCTCTCAGACTTGGAAAAACTTCAGTTCACTACTCAGTCTGGCTAGGGATGTGTGAGAGCAGGAGAAGTAAGGAAACATGTAATTAAACAAAACATTTTGTGGCCAATTTTTTAAAAAACCTGCGGAAAATGATACATTACCCACTCTACCCTACAGAGGCATCTGGCTTCATTGTCCAATTCATGAAATGATTATAACATGACAATTTATTTGAAAATAGAGGATCAGCTTTGTAGCTTTGTAGGAATCACACACACCAAAGGCAAGATAGTTTGCAAAGCAACAAAACAAGATGTATTGTGATGTTTTGTTAAAATGTATATCACACAAGTGTTTTGTAGACGTGATATTAAAATGGATATTTTTTGTACTTGAATGTAGCATATGAATTTTTGAAACTAAAATGTTGAACATCATAAATAATAACCTAAACTAAGTTTCAGGTGGGTAGCCATGTTGGTCTGCAGTAGAAGAGCAAGATTTGATTCTAGTAGCACATGAAAGATCAACAAGGGGCGATTCTGCATTGGCTTTTCCTTCTGTTGTTTTACAAAACCCAGGGCCAGCCCAGAGGGTATTTTTTTGGAACCCTAGGCGGGGCTACCTTCTGGCACCCCCCCATGCGTGCCCACCAATTATGGGGTTGCCAACCTCCAGGAAAGGCCTGGAGAGAAGGAGCACACGCCACACCTTGGCTGCTTCTCTGCACACGCTGGGGGGGCACTCTGCTCCCATGATGTCCCCTATCACTGTCTGAATGAGAGTCGCCGTGCCTGATCTGCCTTGGGACGGGGATCCCTTTGGCTGGCCCCGGATGGGAGAGAGAGACGCCCCCCACCCCCCTGGGTGGCCCTACCTGCCTGCAGGAGGAGACTGAGCGCTAGGCCCAGCAGCACCCAAGCGGGCAGCTGGGAGGGTCTCATCCTGGATGTGTCTCCAGCTGCCTCAGTGCCTCTCCTGCTCACCCTCCCCGCAGCCTTGGCACTGCCTCCTGAGTGGCTCCCTGGTTGTGCTGACGAGCCGCCCCCTGTCACCTTCCTGTGGGAACCAATGGGGAGGGTGCCCGTGCGTGCATCATCAGTTTGTGGGAGAAGTCTGGCTGCCTGGCTCGCCCTGCCCCAGGGCCTCTGCCCACAGAGTTACCACTTCTCTCCCCTCGATGGACCCAGTCTGCTGGGCTTGGCGCATCCATGGGCTCTCTTCCCTCGGGCAACCTTGCCGCCAGCTGGGTTGGGGAGCCTCTGTGCCTCTTTTGGGGGTGGGGTCAGGTCACCTCCAGCTCCGCTGCAGCTTGCTAGTTGCGCCCGGCAGTCGCGGGCCTCCTGTGTGGAGCCGCCGCCACCTCCTTCCTCGGCCCGCCCACTCCAGATGGCACAGCGCAGTGTGACTCCCCCACTGGCAGGCAGATTGATGTTGCTTGCCTTTCATCTGACCGGTGGCAGCGGCGCTCGAGGGAGGGGAGGGGAGGGGAGGAAGAGTAGGAGGCTTTTGGCAGGGGATGCTGTTTGGCACCCTTAAGGGCCAGCACACTGTAGGCGAACACCTAGTTTGCCTAGTGAGTGAGCCAGCCCTGAACAAACCCATCTTGGAACAGAAATTCCTAGGGTAGACAAACCCCCAGTTTGGCAGGGGACCCCACTTTTTCAGGGCTTCTACCCGCCGCCAGCCAGCTGGCCACTGGGAGAAGCCCCACCCCCAAGCCCCAACACCCACAGTCACCGGGGCGGGGAACGCCAGCTCCTTTAAATGCAGGAAGTCAGCATTTCCTGGAAAGGAGGGAGAGGGGCGCATGGGGGTGGAATGCCAGCTCCTTTAAGTGCAGCAAGCTGGCATTTCCTGGAGAGGAGGGAGAGGGGCACGCAGGGGGGGGAACGCCAGCTCTTTTAAGTACAGGAAGCCGGCGTTTCTTGGAGAGGAGGAAGAGGGGTGTGGGAGGGGGATGCAAGCTCCTTTATGTGCAGGAAGCCAGCATTTCTTACGCACCCGATCTGTGTCAGATGCATGGGGGGGGGGGGAAAAAGCAGCTCTCTGCACTTAAAGGGGCCCTCTTAAATGCAGGGAGCCAGCATTTCCTGTGCACCTGATCTCTGCGGAGATTGGGTGTGCAGGGGGGAATGTCGGCTGTCTGCACTTAAAGGGGCCCCTTTAAGTGCAG
>NW_015168674.1:486294-499800 GCF_001447785.1 Gekko japonicus | reverse complement strand
GGTGGACCTGCAAGGCCGGCGGGAGTGCGAGGAAGCCCCGCCAAGGCCCTCCCTGGCCCCAGGCAGGCAGGGGTGGGGAGAGGCAGGGAGGAAGCAACTTACCCTCCCTCTTCTCCTGCCTCCTCCTGGCTGAATGAGGGCCGGAAGCGGGGCGGCCGGAAGCAGGGGGCAGGGCTTCGTCATGTGCCCCGCCCCCCTGCACCTCACCCGGGGGAACTGCGTTCCCCCGCGTTCCCCCCCAAAATGACCTCTGCTTCTGCATAGATTTATGGCCATGCAGGGGTGACTGCACAGTCAGTACAGTGTTGCCCCAGGGTATTTGAATATGGTTTTGAGCTGCACCTTTGGTAAAACAACAGAGGGAAAAGTCAATGCAGAATCGCCCCAAGATTTCCAGGGTATAAGCCTTCAAAAGCCAAAGCTCCTTTCATCAGATATTAGCAGAAATGAATATCCCTGAGTCCTTCTGACTGAGTCCTTCTAGCATCAGGAGGAACGGAAGCTAATACCAAAACTAGAGCATTGCTCTGTAATATAGCTTTATTTTGACTAATGATTATTCACTTAGTAGTGCCTAGGTAACACAGTTTGCACTGGCACTGTGCAGACTTGAATGCCTGCCATTTTAAACATTGCCATTTAAAATTGCATCTGGAATACAGTTATTAAACTGATTCAATACATGTGACTGCCTCACATTTCCTTTGACTTTAAAAGGTCTCAGGGCAGACATGAGTGCATAAGAGCATCATCTCTAAATTATGTTAATTTTACAAGTCATTGAGTGTCATTACTTGTTGTATCTTCCCTGCATTAGTTCTGAAATAAGCAACTTTAAAAAAATTATTACATAGTGCACCCAATATTATCACTAAGTCAACTGACTTAATAAATGACTATTAAGCGAGACCACTTCTCACTTTATGCTGTTATGATCCAGGAATGTCCTTATAAATCACTTCTATGACAAAAAATTAGGAAAACTTAATGCATGCAAGAGACATAGCTCAGCTGCAGCAACCACCGTTTCAGAATCAGTACAATGTGATTTTTTTTTTAATTTAGGAGATAAGAATGTAAGAAGAGGTCTGCCAAATTAGTCCAATAGCCCACCATCTAGTCTAGAATTCTGTTCCCACAGCGGTCAGCCACAAGTTCTGGCACATCTACAGCAGGCATACAGAGACTAGCAAGTTGTATTCAGAGTGCTTGTGAACAAAAAAGTTCCATTTACCCATCATTGCTAACTGATGGACCTATGCTCTTGGTAAAAATTTATAGCTATAAATTTGTAGCACTTTCCTTTTTTGTCATGCTAACCATAAATTGGCATGCTGAGAACTTTGCGGTGAAGATGTGTATCTGACCAACATACCTTGTTTGAACTCTCTTTGTTATATTCAAGGTGAGCTCATGATCAGATCGCACAGTCTCAGGACCGTCTCCCTATCGCTGTTTACAGCAAGCAAGCAAAGCAGCGAGCAAGCATGTGCCGCAGTGCCACAATCAGGAAAGGACACATACATATGAAAAATGGCAGCTAGCTGACACACCTCAGTGTTCCCTGATGAAATTCACCTTATGAGCAGTACTCTGCTGATCGGGTTTGTGCCTGCATGCTTCATGTGACTGACATCAGAAAGAATGCATTGCTTGTGCCTGCACAGTCAGCAGCCTTTATCTCATAAATGATTGCAAGAAGTGACCACAATATTACCTAGTTTCATAAGAAGACTTTGAGATACATAAGTACCAAGTCTCAACTAAGAAAAAAATCTTTAAAAAATACAGCGCCACCTTTGTTCACTCTTTGCATCAACCCCATAATTTTCTGTACTTGCAGCATTATTTTAAAGGGGCTCCACCCCTATGTGCTCCACTGGCCCTATTTTTTTTCTGATAATGATAAATATGTTCACTACATTGTGTTTCACAATAAACTATTTTTTAAACAAATCAGTTAGAATACCTGATCATAACAAACATACAGAATGTGCATTTTTATTAAGAAACCAGCAAGTTGTGCCCGAAACAGCATTTTGGAACATTACTCAAATGTGTTGGTGATTTCATGCAGGCCAAAAACGCATCCACTTTAGCATCTCATGGAATAGCAAGAAGTGGAAATCCTCAGTTAATACAATGGTGACTGCTCCTGTAGTTAAGTGTTTCCTGCTCAAATTCTGCAATGTGCAGTCTGAATTTGTAAAGCAGTTTTCTGACATAGTACCTTCATCCCATGCCAACCTCCAGATGGGGCCTGGAGAATTCCTGGAACTACAAGTGCTCTCCAGAAAATAGACTTCAATTCTGTAATGTATTCAGATGCTGCCATGAATGCATTAAGATGAATGTGAATCATCTCATAAGGAAGCAATGTAAAGCTTCGTCTTCGGCAGGGATTCAAGCCAAAGACAAATGCAACCAATCACATTCAAACAGACCGGGAGTGGGAACGTTTGTGATTGGCCTTTCTTCGCTCAACCTGATAGGTTGATATGTGTATAGTAGGTGTGGCTACATTAGCCCGGAATGTTTAAATACCGAGCAGCTGCAATGGAAAAGCTGTTCGGGCTATCAGAAGTTGTACCGTGTTAGAGAAGTGATCGTCGAGCTGAAATAAACCTGAGTTTTGCTGAAATCACTCTCTGACTATTTTGTTAAGCATCGGACTTAACAAATTCCACTGGAGAAAATAGCTGCTTTAGAGGGTGGACTCTGTGGCATAATATCTGGCTGAGACCTCTCCCTTCTCCAAGTCCTGCCATCTTCAGACTCCACCACAAAATCTCCAGGGATTTCTCAGCTAGGTGCTGGCAATGCCAGCCAAGCCTGGCCCCAATGAGCCTTCCCTCAAAGGCTAATATAGGCCTGAAAAGAGCCCTCCCCCCACCTTTTTAATGACTGAGCTCCCTCCCCACCCCAAATCTCACCCTTCCCAGTAATTTTTTTCTATAAAAATGGTGGAGATATTCTTCACCCTCTCTCCCTGTCTGTGCTGCCTCCACCTTCCTGGCTTCTAGTGAATATGCCATTGTTTTCATTGCAAATGGCACAACTGCAGATAATCTGGGCCAGGATGTGCTGATTTTTTGAGATTCGTAGCTTTATTTTCTGTTGAGATATCCCTGCTGCAAGCGGATGGCCAGACAGGCAGACGGGCATGCGCATCCTTGTATTGTTATAGATTACTATGCAGGCTTTTGCTAGTTGGAGGTGGCAGTGGCTGGGAACTGAACATTCTTGATCATCATTTACCAGCTACGGTTTAAAAAGATGTGATTCTCCCTCTGCTGTTCCTGTGTCACTAAAGTGCCCAATTCAGAGCACGCTTATTCTCAGCATATCACCTCACTACAATCATAGATGTGTCACTGGCTGCTTATTCCAAGCGGCAACATTTTGTTCTCATTAACAGTACTTTCCTTTTCTTCTTCCTTCCTTTTTTTTTTAAAAAAAAAAAACAGCCTGCCATGTGGATATTGCTCAAACCATCAGAGCTTTTCCCTGCCACCGCAGTAATTTAGTTTGTGTTGTCATTTTTCAGCCACTCTCTCCTGGATCCAAATGGCTAAGTGAGGAAATCAACTGCCCTGCCAGCTAATCAGACTGATACTTTTAAAGTAGACTTCCATCTCAGTGGAGTTACCTCAAATGCCTCTTGCCAACTTTCTTTACATAGTAGCTAGGATTGCAAATAGAAACAAAGGCGAGGGGGGGAAGCGCTTGAATCTGGGTGGACATGTCTTGCAAAAAGTAACATGTGGAACTAATGCTGGGAGGCCAAGAACATGTTTAAGAGGGAGACGGTTGGGAGAGTAAGATAAAACAGAAGTCCCATGGCACTAACAAGATGTTCACTTCAACATGAACTTTTGTGAGTCAGAGCTTACTTCCTCAGATATGTGAAGAGGAAATCATTTTGGAAATCCTCAGAGGGAAAATTATAGAAAGGGGGGAATAAAAAGTTGAAGCAGAGACATGCTTGGTGTGAATCCTGTCATAAGTATTTCAAGTATGATTCTCTGTGTGTGATACTGCAACTGGAACTGGTTGTTGCCCATAAGGGATGATGAGAGAGGTCAAAGGTTCCATCCTTTGTCCAAATCAACAGAATAAAGTAAGACAAATGCAGCAAATCAGGAAAAAGGATTCTGAAGTTTAATAAAATTAACTATCAGTACAAGGTTACAGTATAACAAAACAATTTAAAACATCCAATTGAGGTTTCCAAAAAGTTGGTGCTGTAGAGCTATCAACAATTGGAAAAAGAAAACCCAAATCTCTGTTAGACTTGACTGTCAAAAGTTTATAACTTGAAACAGGGATGGACACTAAAGATCATGATGAATTTTGGATGGTTCATGGTTCGTGAAATTCATGCCAGGTCAACCGGCACAAACTTTCCAACTGTTTGTGCTGGTTCAGGATACACTTCAGACAGACGGTCTCTGCTCAATCTAAATGTTTACCCAACTTCAAAGCAACTGGGGAGCAGAACTTTGCAGGCATGTAGAGGAGCATCCGGGGGAGGTCCCCTATGACTTTGATGTCTCTAGCTTGCATGGGATCCATTATATCCACTTCTCAATCTCCTGAACCTGCGCCTGTCAAAATGACCTCAGTTTCAGAAGATTCAGCAGTGTATCAAATGGATCCTCTCTCAGCTCTACCTACCTCATAGGGTGTCTGTTGTGGGGAGGGGAAGGGAAAGTAGTTTGTAAGCCACTGTGAGACTCCTTTGGGTACTGAAGGGCGAGGTATAAATTCAATCTCTTCTTCTTCTTTTATTAGATGTGCATTTTTTTCAATTTTATTTCAAATCTCCACCTATAAGCCTTTTTAATGAAGAGAAAAGCAGCTTGGAATGGGTATTGTTGTTGGAAAAATGGTACGAGAGGGTGGGTTCAAAAACCCCTTTTCCTGACCCTGGCATCCCCCTTGAAATTATAGCCACAGAAGCTTCATTCAGTATCATTTTTAAAAAGTTGTTTAAGGGATTCATGGAACTATATGTAAAGTACAGCATGTTTGTCTCTCTCCATTAATGGTGGTAAATATTACATTCCCCCGAAGGTTATTTAAGGCTTGCTGTCCAGGGAGGAAGGGGCTAGAAAGTGCACTGACATTCTGGGACAATCAGTACATTGACATGAGGCACAGCACCAAGGAATTAAAATATTAGATACAGGCAGAAGGAAATAAGGAATTAAAATTTTATTTTTAAAGTGCTATACATCTTTTTGAGGATTATATGGTCGAAAAGTGGGATGCAAATAAGTGACAATGGAGATGGTGTTTGGTGTCTGGGATGTGTGTGTGCATGTTTGCATTTGTGGAAATATAGGAGTTGCTTCTGTTCCCCCATCCCACTTTGTTTGCAATGGTGCCTGCAGTCCAAGGGGTGCAGTTGAAACATACCTCTATGCCCAGCAAGAAGCTCTAAAGAACAGAATGCCTCAAGCCAAGTAAATAGCAGTGCTTCTTTTGAAGCCTCCCCTAAATCAGTGATCCAGGAATTAGGTTGCTATACAAGTAACCTCTGTCTTCTACAGGCTACTCTCAGGGACTTTATTTCTAATTATTATTGCCTCTTACCTTAACTACATCTATGAAGGCAAAGTATACTTTAACAAGTGGGGACCTGCAATACATGGGAAAGGGAATCCCTTCCCCATCAAATCTGATTACCCACACTTGATTCTCTTCTTACAGCTCAGGGGGAACTCACAGGGGGAGAAATCCCATACACGCCCCAGTTGCCAAGCCTGGTGCAGTTCCATGGCCCACCACCAACTCTGAGCCCGGCATCCTTCTTTGAGGCTGGCCCCAAGTGGCTGCCGGAGTCTTTCTCCATCACAGCTTGGTGCAGCTGCCAGAATCTGCTGCAGTCCAGACCATCATGGCTGCCGGCATCCATTGCCACCAGGCCCAGCGTGGCTGCTGGCCTTCTCCTCTGCCACTGCTGCTGTCCTTTGATTCTGAGGCTGAACCCAGAGTGGCTGTCTGCATCCACTGCCAGGCCAGGCTCCATTCTTTTCTTTTTTTATTGACTCTTCTAAAAAGAAGAGAGTTTATTCTTTTTTCATATAAGAAAAAGGGAGGTATATAGTGGGATAAAGAAAAGGTTGGGTGATGTTATTATTAGTATGTTAGTCTTTTACTAGTAATACACAATTCTTTATTTGGCTTCTTCTGCGAATTGTCAGTCGTCTTTCATCTTTACCTGTAAAGAAAATAAAAATTATTAATGGATTAGTAGTGTCCCCTTGGTTTTTGTTAGTAAAGTCTTTTCATGCGTTTTCCGAACTTGTCTTCATGGTTTGGGCAGCCTCCCTTTCACGTCTCTCAGGTTGTATGACGGACCCTTTCCTGCTCCTTTATCTTCTGGGGTTTTGACTTCCCCTTCTGAGCCGCTGTCTCTGTCACTGTCCAATTCCTTGGCGAGTGCTGCTTCCTCCGAGCTGGCGTGCCTCTTTAAAAAGTCTTGAGCTTTGAAGATGGAGTCAATCTTCTCTCTTTTGTCCTTGAACTTGAAAGTGAGCCCTTCTGGAATCAACCAGCGATAGTTAGTTTGATGGTTCTGCAAGAATAAGGTCAGTCCTTTGTATGCTTTCCTTTTCATTCGAATTTCAAACGGAACATCCTTCAAAATCCTGATTGTTTGCTCTCCAATCTTCATGGGCATTGATGAAGATGCTTTTAGTATTTGATCCCGAACTTTCTGCTTTGTAAACTTGACCACCACTTCTGCCGGCAGGTTATTCAACCTTGTAAAATTGGAATAGGCCCTGTAAACCAGATCCATTTCCTCGCTTATTTTTTCCGCTTCCCAGCCGGTGAGTATTGCCAAGGCTTCCACTAAAATACCTCGGAGATACTCTTTTTCCAGTTCTTTTATGCCCTGAAATCGGAGAGTCAAATTTGATTTTTCCATTTGAAGCATCATTAACTTTTTGTCTTGCATCTCTTGGTGTTTTTCTATTTTTTCCACCTTTTTCTTGACCTTTTGAGTATCTTCTGTTGAGACCAGGCACTTTTGCGCGATTTCCTCCATTTTCTTAGCTGTGTCATTTGAGTCTGTTGAGTATTGAGGACACCTTCCATATTTGTCAAAGTTTGGTTGATCTTTTGCATTTGCTCCAGCAGAGGGCGCAGAAGTTCTCTCTCCTGTTGATTGACAGCCGGCTCCAGGAGGCGGGAGCCAACACCGGAAGTTCCTCCCAGCTTCTTTGCCGGCTTGTCCTGAAACTTTTTCTGGCTCGACATCTGTTTTTTTGTTTACTTTTTAAAAGTTCGTGCCGCGCAACTACAAGATGAAATTTCCTTTATATCTTCTAACAATTCACCATAAGGTAACACTGCTCTTTTCAATTTTCACTCCCCCCCTCTCTTCCTGTTCAATCAGTCTTTGTTACGTAGGGTGGGGGGGAATCTCCTCCCTCCTCCCTTGCGGTTTTTCGAAAAAGGGGGGAGCGCGCTCAATTCTTTTTCTCCCGTTTCGACTGGCAACTCACAGTTTTAGCCAAAAATCTTCTTTTAAACGCTCGTCCGCTTAATCACCCGGTGACGACTGGCGGCTCCGCTAGTCCCCGTACGGGGCACTGCCGCGGCTAGGGCCATTGGGGCATGGGGCGAGCCTCAATTTCCGACCATCCGATCGGGAAAAAGGCACATCCCCTGCGCCCCCCAGATTGGAGCACCCTGCCTGGGGCTCCTTAGGGTCTCCGCTTGTGCGGATTCCCCCCCTTTGCTGCGCGTGGGCGAAACAACTCCGGGAGCGTCCCGAAGATGCGTCCGCCATTCGCGAAGTCCAAACCGGAAGCCAGGCCAGGCTCCATTCTGATCAGGTCAGAGTGTTGTTTGCACATGCACAGACAACACAAATAGATTTGAGGGATTATATATTTTATTCTTGTTTTAAAAGTCCCCCAAGTTTGCTGAAAAATCTGTTTAGTGTCTCTGTGGCCCCAATCTGCAGATTTAGATACCTGCGGATGTGGGCCACACATTGCTAATAGTATATAGCCACTGGTGATAACCCGATCTGAAATTCCATATCAGCTGGATGAGGGGGAGCATATAGATGTTAAATAACACTGGGGAGAGGAGTGCTCCTTGGGGGACACCACACACCAAAGGGTATCATGGTGAGACCCTCTCTCCTAGTTCCACCCTCTGTCCTCGTCCTTGGAGAAATGAAACAAGCCACTTCAAGACTTGGAGAAATGAGACAAGCCATGGATCCCCACATCAGTGGTAGTTTTGGTATATCAGAGGTCTGTAATTGCTAAGCTGGATGCTGGGAAGTTTTAATGAACTAGACTCAGGAACACAACAATATTTCTTTACTCTTTCAGTACTCTGTGATTGGTTTAAGCTAACAAAATAGTGATTCTTATTAAATTGTGCATCTCTTTCAACTGATTTTTAAATTCATTTTCCTGGGCCTGTGTTTCCACTGCAAAGGGCTCACAAGGGATCATCCAAACAATTAACATATTTTAAAACAAAAGATTTTAAAAACAGCATAGCTAGAGAAAAGAAGAATGGTAGCTGCCACATTTGTATAATCCACAGAACAATGTTTTTTCCAGTTGTGGTAGAAGGCCCCAATCTAGTTAAGGTGCCTGACTTTGATAGGCATGCAATGTGACTAGACAGTTAGATTAGACTGGTTAACATAATGTGCAGAAAGAAAGGAATGGGAGGGGGGAACTGACCCTGTTCAAAAGCAAAAACTGTATCTTCCAATTAGACTGTAGTCTAGTGGTGAAGGGTAAGTTATGATACAGAAATGCAAGATGCCTTGATTAACACCCTGAGAAGCTCTTGACTTCAGGGGAAAAAATTATGGGAACTTGCTAGGGTTGCCAAATGCCTGCTGGCCAGTGGGAGAAAGGAATAAAAAAAACACTTTTGGTGCCAGGGTGACATCATCTCTGTGATCCCCCAGATGTGATATCATGTCTCTCTAGGAATGTTTGGAAACTCTTTGGTAAAACCATTGAGCTTTTGGCGATCTCTAGAGAGGCTTGATGGCACTTCTGGGTTTTCCCCGAAGTGACATCACACTTGTGCTAACAGCCACCTTTCCATGTCACTGCCCCTCCTCTGCTCTCCTGGCAACCCTATAACCAGGCAATAAAATCCTTTTGTTCCTGGCAGAAAAGAGATGTTCCCCATTTATGGAGGCAAATAGGTATAACAGCCAGTAACCATTTTCCCATCTGCCAAAAAAAGGAAAGATGGATTCACACCCTTCTCTGATACAGGCAAGGAGAGAAGGAAGAGGGTGGTGTGTGGTGGCTGTGTGGCAGAGCATTTTTGTTTGATGAAGATCCCTGGCATGATCCCATCGTATGATTAGATTAAGTTGCAATGTCATTCTAAACTAGAGTTGCCAACAACTTGGAGGGGGGAAAATGTCTTACCCATTTTTGATGTTGTTCAGTCACACAGTTGAGTCTGACTCTTCGTGACCCCATGCACCACATCATGCTGGGCCCTCCTGTCTTCCGCTGTCCTCTGGAGTTTGCTTAGTTTCATGTTTGTTGCATCGGTAACACTGTCTAACCATCTCATCCTTTGCTATCCCCTTCTTCTGTTACCTTCAATCTTTCTCAGTATCAGGGTCTTCTCCAGTGAGTGTTCCGTTCTCATTTGGTGGCCAAAATATTTGAGCTTTAGCTTCAGTATCTGGCCTTCCAGGGAACAATCAGGTTTGATTTCCTTTAGGATTGATTGATTTAGGATTGATCTCCTTGAGGCTTAATGGGTAGTATGGATAGTGGAAGATCTTCATAGCACAGAAGTAAATACCATCACCTGGTAAATAAAATTCCATTAAACCTCAGTTAAAGAGGTAGGATCCTCCCCCTCCAGATTATTGGCAGGCCTATCTGGATAAGAGTTACAGAACTCAACTTAATAGACCTAGGTGTAACTCTGTTTATGATGGCGCTTTTAGGTCTCTGTTTAAAATCAAAATCAACTGAAGAAATTTACATAGAGACAGCCATCATTTCCCCTTTTTCTTGGTGTAGTGGTTAAGTGTGCGGACTCTAATCTGGGAGAACCGGGTTTGATTCCCTAATTCTCCACTTGCAGCTGCTGGATGACCTTGGGCAGGCCATAGTTCTGTCAGAGCTGTTCTTGAAAAGAGAAGTTTCTATCAGTGCTCTCTTAGCCCCACCTACCTCACAGGGTGTCTGTTGTGGGGAGCAGAAGGGAAAGGAGTTTGTAAACTGCTCTGAGACTCCGAGTGGGCGGAGTATAAATCCAATCTCTTCTTCTTTTTCTTCTCTAAGTAATGACAAATAATAACTATAAGCATGTGGAATTATGCTTGCAAAAGCTATGCATGCCTTGGCTTATCTGCAGCTATTGGAATATTTACCCCTGTTGACTCAACCTTCCTAACTTTATGTAATTTTCCCAGTTATGGCATGTGATCATATTGTAATCTAATTTTGTAAAATGTTTCACCCATCCTATGTGTGTAAAAGGTATTTATATCTATATATATATATACTCATATACCTGCTCCCACAGAACTATGAGTGTGTGTAGATATGTTAGATCTAGGAGGTGTTGTAGGTCTTCATAGACCTGGTCCATTTCAGCCTCCTCTGAATCAGTGGTTGGGGCATAGACTTGGATTACTGTGATGTTGAATGGTTTGCCTTGGATTTGGACCAAGATCATTCTGTTGTTTTCAAGATTGTATCCCATTACTGCCTTTTTCACTCTCTTGTTGACTATAAAGGCCACACCATTTTTTCTATGGACTTTTTGGGCAGAGTAGTAGATATAATGGTCCTCTGAGTTAAATTTGCCCATTCCCATACACTTTAGTTCACTGATTCCCAAGATGTCAATGTTTAGTCTTGCCATCTCATTTTTTACCACACCCAACTTACCTTGATTCATTGATCTTACATTCCAGGTTCCTCCTAGATCCTCCTAGATCTAACACCAAAAAAAGATGTCCTTATCATCATAGGGGAGTGGAATGCTAAAGTAGGAAGTCAAAAGTTAACCAGAATAACAGACAAGTTTGGCCTTGGAGAACAAAATTAAGCTGGGCAAAGGTTAATAGAGTTTTGTCAAGAGAACACGCTGGTCATAGCAAACACCCTCTTCCAACAATCTAAGAGGTGACTCTATACATGGACATCACCAGATGGGCAACACTGAAATCAGACTGAAGAAGAAGAGATTGGCTTTATACCCCACCCTTCACTTGGAATCTCAGAGCAGCTTACAAACTCCTTTCCCTTTTCCCCCCCACAACAGACACCCTGTGAGGTAGATGGGGCTGAGAGAGCTCTTTCAAGAACTTCCCTTTCATGGACAGCTCTTGTCAGAACTATGGCTTTCCCAAGGTCATCCAGCAGCTGCAAGTGGAGGAGTGGGAAATCAAACCCGGTTCTCTCAGATTAGAGTTCGCAGGCTTAACCACTACACCAAACTGGCTCTTGATTATATATTATTTTTAGTAAAAGATGGAGAAGCTCTACACAGTCGGTAAAAACAAGACCTGGAGCTGACTGTGCCTCAGATCATGAGCTACTCATTGCAAAATTCAGGCTTAAACTGAAGAAAGTTCGGAAAACTACTAGGCCATTCAGGTTTGACCTAGATCACGCCCCTTATGAATATACAGTGGGAGTGAATAATAGGTTTAAAGGACTAGATTTGATAGACAAATTGCCTTAAGAACTATGAACAGAGGTTCGTTACATTGTACAGGATGCAGCAGTCAGCACCATCCCAAAGAAAAAGAAATGCAAGAAAGCAAAGTGGCTGTCTGATGAGACTTTACAAATAGCAGAGGAAAGAAGGAAAGTGAAAGGCAAAGGTGAAAAGAAAAGATTTACCCATCTGAATGCAGATTTCCAGAGAACAGCAAGGAGAGATAAGGAGGCCTTCCTGAATGAACAATGCAAAATAATTGGGGAAAGCAATTGAATGGGAAGGACTAGAGATCTCTTCAAGAAAATTGGAGAACTCAAGGGAGCGTTCCATGCAAAGCTGGCCATGATAAAGGACAAAAATAGTAGGGACCTAACCGAAGCAGAAGAGATTGGGAAGAGATGGCAAGAATACACAGAAGAACTATACAAGAAGGAACTCAATGTCCTTGACAACCATGATGGTGTGATTACTGACCTTGATCCAGATATCCTGGAGTGTGAAGTCAAATGGGCCTTAGAAAGCATTACTAACAACAAAGCCAGCAGAGGTGATGGTATCCCAGCTGAGCTATTCAAAGTCTTAAAAGATGATGCTGTTAAAGTGCTGCACTCAATATGTCAGCAAATTTGGAAAATGCAACAGTGGCCACAGGATTGGAAAAGGTCAGTTTACATTCCAATCCCAAAGAAGGGCAATGCCAAGGAATGTTCGAAGTATCACACAATTGCACTCATTTCACACACTAGCAAGGTCATGCTCAAGATCCTACAACCTAGGCTTCAACAGTACGTGGATAGAGAACTGCCAGAAGTACACGCTGGGTTTCGAAGAGGTAGAGGAACCAGAGATCAAATTGCCAACATTCACTGGATTATGGAGAAAGCAAGAGAGTACCAGAAAAACATCTACTTCTGCTTCATTGACTATGCTAAAGCTTTTGACTGTGTGGATCACAACAAACTATGGCAGGTCCTTAAAGAGAAATCAAGGGAATGTTCCATGCAAAGCTGGCCATGATAAAGGACAAAAATGGTAGGGACCTATTTTAGCCCGGTTTACTTGCCCAATTTGCAAGCCATGGGCGATCTGAGGCGTAGCGAAGATCGCCCAGTGGTGGACAGACCTGGTCATGCAATTCCGGTGCTCTTGGGGCGGGGGAAGTATAGCGGTGGGTCTAGGCAGTGTTTTAAGGGAAGGATGCGGAGAAGCAGAATGGCTCGGCACCCTTCCAGCCTGAGACCCATCCCAAGGGTGACTGGCAGTGGGGCTACGATGGAGTACCCCTCTCCGTCATTGGTGTTGTGCAATGCCAGGTCGATTAACAACAAAGCTGCTGTCCTTCGGGACTTTGTGATGGACCAACAAGCTGACCTGGCATGCGTGACCGAGACCTGGGTCAGGGAGGGGGAAACCGTTGCCCTGACCCAGCTTGCTCCACCTGGTTTCTCGGTCCTCCACCAATCACGGACAAAGGGGCGGGGGGGAGGAGTGGCTATTTTCATTCGAGAGGCTTTCTCCTTCAGGGCGCTCCCGGCCGTGGAGATCGCGGGCATGGAGTGTGTCGGAGCGATGCTGGAGGCTGAGGAGAGTTTGGCGATTTGGGTGGTGTACCGACCGCCTAGCGCACCGGCCAATAGCCTGCCGTCCCTGCTGGAGGCCGTATCAGGCTGGGCGTTGGAGCACCCTGGGCATGGAGTGTGTCGGAGCGATGCTGGAGGCTGAGGAGAGTTTGGCGATTTGGGTGGTGTACCGACCGCCTAGCGCACCGGCCAATAGCCTGCCGTCCCTGCTGGAGGCCGTATCAGG
>NW_015168674.1:486114-486240 GCF_001447785.1 Gekko japonicus | reverse complement strand
CCATGGTCGGACCACCAGGCCCTGAGGGCTCGTCTGAATGTGCCACCCCGACCCCGCTTAGGCGGCGAGCGGATTTTTGCTCGCCCGCGAGGCCAAATGGACCCAGTGCGGCTTCAGATGGCATTG
>NW_015168674.1:485807-485988 GCF_001447785.1 Gekko japonicus | reverse complement strand
GGGAGACAGGCGCCCTGGTACACCCAGGAGTTGCGCCAGCTGAAGCGAGAACTGAGACGACTAGAGAGACGGTGGCGTCGTGCTCGCGACGAGGCGTCAAGAGCATCTTATAGGACGTTTATGAAGGCCTATGAGGTGGCAGTCAAGGCCGCAAAGAGGGAGTTCTTTGCGGCTAGGATTG